>NW_025814216.1:0-101906 GCF_018902025.1 Drosophila willistoni
AGCGTTTGCAATCCGAAGATTGCAGGTTTCGTGTCCTGTCACGGTCGCCATGTAGTAGGTTCGAAGAATATATTAAGAGACACCAATAGTTTTTATGGTTTAAGCTCAGTTTTATTGAATATTTCTTAATTCTATAACAATTGTCGACTATAGCTTAAGACCGCGTAGCTGCGCTGCTAGTCATGCAGGCAGAGGAGCGGTATGCTTATGTATAAACATACTTATGTATAAATGTATAAGTGTTTACATAAAAGTATGTTTATGTTTATATACGTCGCAGCGGGTAGAGTGAGGATGTATCATATTACATATTGGGCCAACGCGGCGCGCGTGTTATATTTGCCGACACAGCAATTGTCCAGCACCATGCACTCATGGGTGGTCATGTTACTTAGAGGCAAATGCACTTGAATGTTGCGCACATAAATATTGTAACTAATTGCTACAAATATGTTTGTATTGTTGTTAATATGTTATTCCAAAACATGCTACAATATATATATAAGTATATAAGTATATAGTATATAAGTATATAAGTATATAAGTATATAAGTATAAGTATATAAGTATAATAAGTATATAAGTATATAAGTATATAAGTATATATAAATAAGTATATAAGTATATAAGTATATAAGTATAATAGTATAATAATAAGTATATAGTATATAAGTAAGTATATATATAAGTATATAAGTATATAAGTATATAGTATATAAGTATTATAAGTATATAAGTATATAAGTATATAAGTATATAAGTATATAAGTATATAGTATATAAGTATATAAGTATATAAGTATATAAGTATATAAGTATATAAGTATATAAGTATATAAGTATATAAGTATATAAGTATATAAGTATATAAGTATATAAGTATATAAGTATATAAGTATATAAGTATATAAAGTATATAAGTATATAAGTATATATAATATATAAGTATATAGTATATAAGTATATAAGTATATAAGTATATAAGTATATAAGTATATAAGTATATAAGTATATAAGTATAATAAGTATATAAGTATATAAGTATATAAGTATATAAGTATATAAGTATATAAGTATAAGTATATAAGTATATAAGTATAAAATAAGTATTAAGTATATAAGTATATAAGTATATAAGTATATAATAATAAGTATATAAGTATATAAGTATATAAGTATATAAGTATAATAAGTATATAAGTATATAAGTATATAAGTATATAAGTATATAAGTATATAAGTATATAAGTATATAAGTATATAAGTATAAGTATTAAGTATATAAGTATATAAGTAATATTTATAAAGTATATATAAGTAATATAAGTATATAAGATATAAGTATAAGTATATAAGTATATAATATATAAGTATTTATATAGTATATAAAGAAATAATATTTAAGTATATAAAGTAATAAGTATATAAGTATTAATAAGTATAATATAAGTATATAAGTATATAAGTATATAAGATAAGTATATAAGTATATAAGTATATAAGTATAATAAGTATAAGTATAGTAAGTATATAAGTATAGTATATAAGTAATAATATATAAGTATAAATAATAATAAGTATATAAGTAATATAAGTATTAAGTAATAAAAGTAATATAAGTATAATAAGTAATAAAAAAATATAAAATAAGTATAAAAAAAAAAAAATAATATAAGTATATAAGTATATAAGTATATAAGTATATATATTAAGTATATAAGTATAATAAGTATATAAGTATTAAGTATAAGTAAAAAAAAAAAAAAAAAAAAAATATAAGTATAAAGTATATAAGTATATAATATATAAGATATAAGTATAAAAAAAAAAAATAAGTATATAAGTATATAAGTATAATAATAAAAAATATAATATAAAAAAAAAAAATAAGTATATAATAAAAAAAATATATAAGTATATAAGTATATAAGTATATAAGTATATAAGTAATAAGAATAAGTATATAAGTATATAAGTATATAAGTATATAAGTATATGTATTAATATATATAAGTATATAAGTATATAAGTATATAAGTATATAGATAAAGTATATAAGTATATAAGTATATAAGTATATAAGTATATAATTATATATAAGTATATAAGTATATAATAGAAGATATAAGTTTATATAATAAGTATAGTAATGTATAAATATAATAAAAAATAATAAAAATATACTTATAACTATTTTAATTTATATCTTATCTGATGATCCTGTCGTTGACACCGTTCGACACTGTTGTCCGCCAAGTAGAGTTATCTGCCGCTGCTTGTCTGCCGCTGATTGTCTGCCGCTGATTGTCTGCCGCTGCTTGTCCGGCAATGGGTAGCGATAGTTTGCTCGCCTTTTGCTTTATATTACGTCTCGCCTCTTCGTCTTTGGCAACTATCTTGTTGCCTTACTGCTTCTTTTGCAACTGTGTCGTCGCTTGCTGATGCTTCTTGTTGCCTACTTCCAACTATATTTGTGTATACATAAACACAATTTTGTATTTATATATTGTTTTTTTTTCACTTTCGATATCTGGGCTTCGAATACGCCCAAAAGCCAACTCCGAACTTCAATGCTTTTACCCGCCGCCGAAATTATTGCAGTTGCTCGACTAGCCAAACTGCCTTTACTTACTCGGTCGCACGCACTTTTTATTCATTAAGCAATATATTGCTTTTATATTATACTGTCTCGTACCACAGGTGGGGGAAAACAAGAGTTTTTTTGTTTTTATTTTGCTACCTATAGCTGATTCAATCTCTGAGTCTCTTACCACTGGTGGGGAAAACTACAGAGTTCTTTTACTCGAAGGACCAAAATGAATAGGGATTCCGTGAGAAGGAAAATAACCCAATCTTCATTCGTTGAATTCATTCGGGACGTGGTCCCGGCTCTTGTAATCAAACTGCTAGTTTGCAAAAACGCGTCGACGTTTGTGGAACTTTTCAACACATGCATGCTGCAACGGGAGTTCCCTACGAGGTGGAAGCTACAAAGGTTGGTCCTGCTTCCCAACGGTGATAAAATAGATGACCCATCAGCATACAGACCCTGTGTATGCTTGATGTGATTGGGAAACTTTTTGAGCGCATCATTTGCAAAAGACTGGAGAAGGAACTGGAGCAACGTCATGGACTGTCGGACTGGCAGTTCGGATTCAGGAGGTAACGCAGCACTATCAACGCCATCAGTTCGGTGGTAGAGATAGCCGCTTAAGCCATCGAAGGGCAACGCTGGAAAGGCGGCAACAAAAAATACTGCCTTATATCAACGTTGGATGACGGAATGCTTTTAATTCGGCCAGCTGGGACTCCATTATCGCGTCCGTAGAGCGATTAAACATATGAGTACATCATTAACCTGAAGCTATTTCGAGATCGGGTGCTACTCTACGACACAGCAGCTGGTCCACGGAATCAGTAATCGGGCCAACTGTCACCCGCATAGTGTGATTCGCGGACGACATCGCCATCGTCACTGTGGCCAAGGATATCCAGCAAGCGGAAGAAAACACCAATGCAGCAGTGTTCAGGATTCTGGAATGGATGGAGGCAAACTCACTATCCATAGCCGCACACAAAACCGAGGCCGTGCTCATAAGCAGCAGGAAAAAAGTGGAAACAGCCAGGATCGAAGTCGCCGGATGCTCTATAACATTAAATACCTTGGAGTCATGATGAACCATAGGCTAACATTCAAAACCCACCTGCAGTATAACTCGGCTTATGGCTAAAGTCGGCGGCCCCAAGCAATGGAGCAGATGGGTCATCTCGACGGTGGTAAGGTCCATCATCCTATATGCCGCCGCCATATGGGCACCAGCGATGTCATCCCCCACCTACAGCCGGGACTGCGGATCGTCGTACCGAACATGCGCACTCAGGACCATAAGCGCGTTTAGGACAGTCTCCGAAGATGCCGCCTTGGTGCTGTCTGATATGGCAATACTAGACTCTTGGCTAACGAGGCAAGAAATAGAGATCCGCCGCTAGTTAGAAGAGAGACGACTCTGACTAACCGGCAACGCAGATGGCGTGACTAAAACCATGGGAGCCGGACTAGGCGCCTTCTCCCCGACATTCGGCCATGGCTTAACCGCAAACATGGCCAGACTGACTTCTATTTGACACAGTTACTGACGGATATGGATGCCTTAAATCCTACTTGCATAGGTTTAAACATGAGACAGATCCCTTTTGCACACACTGTGCGGGGAATATAGAAGACGCAGAACACGTCCTGTTTGTCTGTCCTAGATATTCTGCTGAACGGGAAGAGCTAAGCCTAGGCATTGGGAGGCCATTTATCAACTACTTTATGGATATCCTACTTAGCTCGCAAAACAATTGGCTAGCTGTAGCCACATGGCAGTCATTAAGCAATCCTTGCGTCGCGCTGAACGTCAGCGTAACCAAAACTTCAGTTCTAGGTAAACTCTAGACGAGGCATGCGTGCAATCTCCCCCTCGTGAAGTAGTACTTCAGCGTTGGTTCCGCGAGAGGAATACGGAGCTTAGGGTAGGTTTAAGTGCGGTGCGGTGATATTAACAAAGGTCGATACCAAGTCCCACACTTCGGCTTTCAATGCTTTCCCCCTATTTATAAAAAAGATATCAAAAAAGCTAACATCGGCTATGCCGAAGTTTATATACCCTTGCAGTCTTTGGAAATAATAATTTTAAATGTTTGTTTTCTGCAACTCAATTCATCAATATACAAACAAAACAATTTTATTCTCTATTTTACAATTTGTTCTTCCCTCATTCCCAAAGCAAAGCAACGCTACATACATTTTGGCGACTTTAATATACCATTTCACCCTATAAAAAGATAATTAACTTGGCAGAGATCTCAAGCAACTGGCTTATTCCAGAAGAGCGTCAAGATTCTTAGATAGCCGAATCGTAAATTAAAAGATTTTTCTCTTCCTGGAGATATTGCAAAAACTTATAAACTATGGACAGAAGAATTTTGCTGAAAATACAGAGAAACGGTCGAATACTTGTTTAGCAGATGGTCTGTCTTAAACCAAGTTCAGGAGTCAATAATGCATTTAGGTTATGAAAAGACGTTAGATAAAGTTTATGATTTTTACTGGTTTGAACATATGTCATAACATGTTAGAAAATTTGTGGACAACTCGATTACACGTGTAAAATGTCCATATCAGGAAAAATTCAAGCCAAATTGTACCTAATACCAGGTAATAAATGCTGTTTAATCCGCTGTATAGTTGTTGTACGGTGTTTCTGTTCAGATCAGAAAATAAACTCGCATTTGATTGCCACCGAACAACAAGTTACCGGCGATTGAAACTGGAACTCAGTCTTGGCAGGATGTGTTAGTTGAGGTGCAGTTAGCCATTAACTGTAAAACTAAAAGCAATCGCTTCAAAGTGACGATGTTATTCTTCGAAGCTATTCGAAATTGTCACCCGATCTTATAATATATAAATATAAATTGTGGTAGTTTTTGCGACCTTTGTGTTGTTATATAAAATTTGATCAGGCTTTAGGTCATTTTTTCAAATAAAATAAAAACATTGTTATTAAGTTTATTTATTTTCCGATATATTTTCGGTTGCGCAGCGTCAACCGTCTTCAGGGCAACTACAATAAAATACAAGAACATTTAACAATTATGTGACATTTAACAAAAATTTTTTTTTTTTTTTTTGGTAACATACATTATTTAACACGTCAGCACCGTTTGACGTCTCCACGTTCGTCACGATCTAATTCTTGTCAAGTAAATGTCTGTATATGTGAGCGCAGTTGTCAGTATCAGTCTTAAAGTTAAGTCGTGTGGCGCTCGGTGTATTGATGATATGTAGCATCTCCATGGTGAACCTTTTGTTGTAGTGCCGCTCTTCATCTAATATGTTCGTCTCTTCGAATTCGGTGCATGGCCACTAGTTGCACAGTGTGTCATTAGTGCTGTTTTTGGTGTGTCTGTGTAATGCCTCATTTTATAGTCAGATTTTGTGTTGGGAAATCCTAGTTTTTAATTTTGATTTTGTCGTCCCTATGTATATCTTATTGCACGGTATATTTCCTTGTCCATTGCATGGTATTTTGTATATCACATTGCTTCTATTAGTCATCTCTATCTTGGATTTTGTTTTGTTGAATACATGTTTGAGGGTATTGTCCGGTTTATGTGCTATTTTTATTCCATCTTTGTCATAACAATCCGAATGTGATAGTCTTTCTGATAATTTGGGTACATAAGTGACCGATATATATGTTTTTTCATTCTTAGTTTTGTCAATAGTGGATTTATGTTTTTTAAATAATGTCCTGATTACGTTATCCGGAAAATCGTTGTCCTTTAAAATATTTAGTAATTCCATCTTCGTTCTTCATGGTATATTTTATCCGAAATGTTCAGCATCCGTTGGATACAGCTCCTTGGTGTATTTATTATCATCGTCTTGGGGTGTTTTGAGTTAAAATTGATGATTCGTCCTGATGCTGTTGGCTTCCTGTACCATTTTAGTTTTAATTCGTTTCCTCGTCTGATGACCATAGAGTCCAAATACGCCAGTTTTCCATTGTCTTCCAGCTCCATAGTGAATTTTATATTCCTGTCAAATGAATTTAGGGTGTCCAGTGTTTTATCGATGTCATCTTGGTGTATAATTGAAAAAATATCATCTACATATTTCGTCAATAATCTTGGTGGTCTGGTTAGTTTATCCATTGTAGTGTCCAGAAGATTTTCCATAATGATGTCCGCAATCACAGGTGAGGCCGGAGATCCCTTCGGCATTCCTTTTAATTGTATAAATGTTTGGTCCTTGTAGGTAAAATATCTATTCTCTTGGATGCAGAATTTTACTATTTCCATAAATAAAGTTTTTGGTATCTTTGTGTATTCCTGTATTTTAGTCCATTTGTTCCTGATTGTGTCTAATGCTAAATCCGTTGGTATGCTTGGAAATAATGATACCAAGTCAAACGAAATTAATTGTTCATCGTCACAAATGTATGTGTTATTTATGCGTTGTTTGAATTCAGTTGCGTTTTTTATGTTATATTTCGAGTCCAATGTTATATTCCTTAAAATTTGTATAATGTATTTACAAAGTCCATAGGATGGTGAGCCAATTGACGAACAAATTGGTCTCAATGGTGTCCCTTCTTTGTGTATTTTTGGTAGTCCACATATTCTTGGAGAGATCGCCGTAGTTGTCGTCATTCTGTTCTTTTCAATCTTTGAGATAACGCCCATCTTATGTAGTTTGTCCACCAGATTGTTGTTCTTTGTCTGTAATCGTGTTGTTGCGTCTTTCCTGACGATTCTATAGGTGTTTAGATCCGACAAAATGTCCATCTATGGTCATAATCAATCTTTTTCATTGCTACCGTTTTATTTCCTTTGTCAGATGTTAATCTCAAAATATCGTCATGTTGTTTAAGAAATTTGTATGTCCGTTAAGTTATATTTAAAATTGCACGATCTGTTGCATTTATGTATTTCATCGCCCTATGCTCTTTAACCATTAATGATAATGCAGTACGCGCTGCCTCTTGTTTCTCTTTTTCCTTAATCGTCTGAACTATTTCTTCTCCATCGGCAATATATTTAATGAGAGGGAGCTTCTCGTGTTCTATGGGAAGAGCAAACTTTGGACCCTTTGAAAGTAATGATTTTATATCCGGCGGGAATTCCAATTCTGTCTCATTTACAAACCAATCGTCAGTTCTGTTGTTGTTCAAGAGAGCAAAGTTCCGTTTGTTATTTAGTTTCTCATGTTTCATTTCATGATGTTCCCGCAATGTTTTTGTTAGTCTTTTTACTGCGTTTTGTTCTCTCTCCAAAAATGCGCTCATGGTCTGTTCGTCCAGCTGTTTTCCAAGAGTTTTTGTTGTCTCAGCTAATTTGTTGTTGATTCTTATGAGAGTGTTATGTTTATGTTTTATAAGAAGGTTTAATATTTTTGTGTTTTGTTAATGTCTGGAAATGTGTTATTGTCAAACTTAAAAATATTATCACATCGTGTGGTATTTTTGATAAAATTGGGAATTAATTTAGATTTTCTACATTTTAACAGAAATTTTAAACTACTTTTCAGTCTTACTAATTTCTTGGAGGTAGTCTGATGTCTATTAATTGTTGTTTTTGTGTTGCTGTAGTTAAGTTTTATTTCCGCAAATCCAATGGTTTGGGTTGCGATCGGCGGGCCATCCGTTGTTGTCATTGTGGTAGTTTTTGCGACCTTTGTGTTGTTATATAAAAATTTTGATCAGGCTTTAGGTCATTTTTTCAAATAAAATAAAAACATTGTTTTTAAGTTTATTTATTTTCCGATATATTTCGGTTGCGCAGCGGCAACCGTCTTCAGGGCAACTACAATAAAATACAAGAACATTTAACAATTATGTGACATTTAACAAAATTTTGTTTTTTTTTTTTTTTTTTTTTGTGTAACATACAATACATTATTTAACACGTCAGCACCGTTTGACGTGGAGTTACGAACTACTTCTTGTCAAGTAAATGTCTGTATATGTGAGCGCAGTTGTCAGTATCAGTCTTAAAGTTAAGTCGTGTGGCGCTCGGTGTATTGATGATATGTAGCATCTCCATGGTGAACCTTTTGTTGTAGTGCCGCTCTTCATCTAATATTGTCGTCTCTTCGAAATTCGGTGCATGGCCACTAGTTGCACAGTGTGTCATTAGTGCTGTTTTTGGTGTGTCTGTGTAATGCCTCATTTTATAGTCAGATTTGTGTTGGGAAATCCTAGTTTTTAATTTTGATTTTGTCGTCCCTATGTATATCTTATTGCACGGTATATTTCCTTGACCATTACATGGTATTTTGTATATCACAATGCTTCTATTAGTCATCTCTATCTTGGATTTTGTTTTGTTGAATACATGTTTGAGGGTATTGTCCGGTTTATGTGCTATTTTTATTCCATCTTTGTCATAACAACCCGAATGTGATAATCTTTCTGATAATTTGGGTACATAAGTGACCGATATATATGTTTTTTCACTCTTAGTTTTGTCAATAGTGGATTTATGTTTTTTAAATAATGTCCTGATTACGTTATCCGGAAAATCGTTGTCCTTTAAAATATTTATTATTTCCATCTTCGTTTCTTCATGGTATATTTTATCCGAAATGTTCAGCATCCGTTGGATACAGCTCCTTGCTGTATTTATTATCATCGTCTTGGGGTGTTTTGAGTTAAAATTAATGATTCGTCCTGATGCTGTTGGCTTCTTGTACCATTTTAGTTTTAATTCGTTTCCTCGTCTGATGACCATAGAGTCCAAATACGCCAGTTTTCCATTGTCTTCCAGCTCCATAGTGAATTTTATATTCCTGTCAAATGAATTTAGGGTGTCCAGTGTTTTATCGATGTCATCTTGGTGTATAATTGAAAAAATATCATCTACATATTGCGTCAATAATCTTGGTGGTCTGGTTAGTTTATCCATTGTAGTGTCCAGAAGATTTTCCATAATGATGTCCGCAATCACAGGTGAGGCCGGAGATCCCATCGGCATTCCTTTTAATTGTATAAATGTTTGGTCCTTGTAGGTAAAATATCTATTCTCTTGGATGCAGAATTTTACTATTTCCATAAATAAAGTTTTTGGTATCTTTGTGTATTCCTGTATTTTAGTCCATTTGTTCCTGATTGTGTCTAATGCTAAATCCGTTGGTATGCTTGGAAACAATGATACCACGTCAAACGAAATTAATTGTTCATCGTCACAAATGTATGTGTTATTTATGCGTTGTTTGAATTCAGTTGCGTTTTTTATGTTATATTTCGAGTCCAATGTTATCTCCTTAAAATTTGTATAATGTATTTACAAATTCCATAGGATGGTGAGCTAATTGACGAACAAATTGGTCTCAATGGTGTCCCTTCTTTGTGTATTTTTGGTAGTCCATATATTCTTGGAGAGATCGCCGTAGTTGTCGTCATTCTGTTCTTTTCAATCTTTGAGATAACCCCCATCTTATGTAGTTTGTCCACCAGATTGTTGTTCTTTGTCTGTAATCGTGTTGTTGGGTCTTTCCTGAGGATTCTAAGTGTTTAGATCCGACAAAATGTTTATCATTCTATGGTCATAATCAATCTTTTTCATTGCTACCGTTTTATTTCCTTTGTCAGATGTTAATATCAAAATATCGTCATGTTGTTTAAGAAATTTGTATGTCCGTTGAGTTATATTTAATATTGCACGATCTGTTGCTTTTGTGTATTTCATCGCTCTATGCTCTTTAACCATTAAAGAGAATACAGTACACGCTGCCTCTTGTTTCTCTTTTTCCTTAATCGTCTGAACTATTTCTTCTCCATCGGCAATGTATTTAATGAGAGGGAGCTTCTCGTGTTCCATGGGAAGAGCAAACTTTGGACCCTTTGAAAGTAATGATTGTATATCCGGCGGGAATTTCAATTCTGTCTCATTTACAAACCAATCGTCAGTTCTGTTGTTGTTCAAGAGAGCAGAGTTCCGTTTGTTGTTTAGTTTCTCATGTTTCATTTCATGATGTTCCCGCAATGTTTTTGTTAGTCTTTTTACTGCGTTTTGTTCTCTCTCCAAAATCCGCTCATAGTCTGTTCGTCCAGCTGTTTTCCAAGAGTTTTTGTTGTCTCAGCTAATTTGTTGTTGATTCTTATTAGAGTGTTGATGAACAATAAACCACTGTGTTTAATGTCTCATAAGAACTTAACTTTATTTTTACTTCAATTTTGTTGAACTGTGTCTGCCACTGCTAGAACACGTCTTGATCGTTCGTTTGCTTGCTTATTACTAAATTTTCAATTCTTACGCAACTACGCAGGTCATATAGGTTTATAAAGAGTGACAGAGACAGAGCATACCAGACTGGCGCCAGTATATTCTAGAAACTTAAGAGAAAATACAAAAACAAAGCATTGTGAGATGTGCAAGATCATTCATGAGTCTCTGCCTTGCTGCGTATAGCAATGTACGTTAAATGACAATTGGTTCCTCAACATCCCGCCCCCCCTGAAACTCCGTTTCTGAACCCGGTAGGGCTGCAATCTTTGTGATAGGGCGAGTGACTTCTCCTGATTTGGTGAGAACCTGAACCGCTCTGACGAGGCCATCATCTCCTGTGAACACCTGGGTTACCCGTCCTAAGAGCCATGCCGATGGAGGCGCGTTAGAGTCCTTGATCAGTACAAGATTACCGATCGCAATGTTTGGTAACTTGGTGGTCCATTTCGGGCGCTGTTGTAGCGATGTCAAGTATTCTTGATGCCAACGCTTCCAAAATCCTTGAAGCATTGCTTGAACATGCTGCCAGTAGCTCAATCGATTGGTCGGAATCTGCAAATAGCTGTCTTCAGGAACTGCTGTATATGTTCTGCCAATTAAGAAATGTGCCGGTGACAGGTAGGCAATTTCAGTATCCGATGCTGTGCACAATGGTCGCGAATTAACGACAGATTCTATTTGCGAGAGCAGTGTGTGCATCTGCTCAAAGGTGAGGACGTTGGTTCCTATTACACGTCGCAAATGCAGCTTAACCGAGCATACTGCCGACTCCCACTTACCACCCCAGTGTGGTGAATATGGAGGAATAAAATTCCATTTGATGCCTTGATCCGCAAGGGCTTTTGAAACGACATCATTGTGCTCGCGTGAAGCGAGAAGCTGTACCATTTTGTCTAGTGCACGTTTTGCGCCAACAAAGTTGCGCCCGTTATCGCTATACATTTGGGAGCACTTCCCACGACGAGCCATAAAACGTTTTAATGCCGCCAAGAATGTGTCGGTGCTGAGATCAGTGGCCAGCTCCAGATGAAGAGCTGAAGTAACCATACATACAAACAGGCAAATGTAGCCCTTTTCCTTCCTGGGGTTTCGTACCTTGTGAACCTTCAACAAGATAGGTCCAGCATAATCGCATCCAGTATGCTCAAATGGAAAGGCTTGTCGCACTCGAACAGCCGGTAAATTGGCCATAAACTGATTTGCTGTGTGATGGCGCTGTCTAAAACAGTTTAAACACTCATGTGTGATACGTCGAATAAGATTTCGTGCGCCAATGATCCAATATTTCTGGCGAATTATTACAAACATTGCTAAAACTCCTGGATGAAGATTGACTTTATGCTCATGTTTCAGCAGCAATTCCACAAGGCGATGTTGTTTCGGCAAAACTACTGGATGCTTGGCATCTGCAGGCAATTGCGACCTTTCCAAACGTCCACCCACACGTACAATTCCATCTTCGTCAACGAAGGGAGATAGTTTGTTTAAAATTGATCGTCGCTCCACAGGTTGCTTCCTCAAAAGCAGCTGTCTATCGTCATTGAATTGATTTTGTGCCTGTCGTAGGCAAAACTTCCTTGCTCTGGTAACTTCATCGAACTTTAGAGGTCCTGAATATTTAGACTTGCTTGATCGGATTCGATGAACGAAGCGGAATACATATGCGACCACTCGAACCAGTCTGATCCAAGATGATGTCCTTCCGAGTAGTACCTCAAATGGGGAATCCTCAATATTCCCGGAAATGGTTGTCAAGATATTGGTTTTGAACTCAAGTTCTGCTGCTGGCTTGAGAATGGAGCAGCAAGTTGGTGGTCTATTCATTGTCTCTGAGTATAGTGTACAGTCGTGCAGCCAAGATGGTCCCTTCCACCATAGATCAAAGTTAAGTAAGTCACTCGCTAGCATGCCTCGTGATGCACAATCCGCAGGATTCTCTTTAGTGCTGACATGTCTCCAAGCGCTACGTGGTATGGTTTCTAGTATTTCTGCCGTTCGGTTGGCAACAAATGTTTTAAGTTTACAGGGTTGATGCGAAAGCCATGACAAAACGATTGTAGAATCGGTCCATGCGTGTATCTTAACATCCTTCTGGCGCAGACCAGACCTTACTGCTTGGAATAAACGAGCTAATAGTAGAGCTCCGCAAAGCTCCAATCGTGGCAACGACTTCTGCTTTAATGGTGAAACTCTTGTTTTAGCAGCAATGAATGCCACTCCGATGCTTCCATCTAGGTGTGTCACACGGTTGTAAATGACAGCAGAGTAAGCCTTTAACGAAGCATCTGAAAATCCATGCAGTTCGATGTCATCGGGTTGATTGTCTACAAATCGTGGTATCTTCAGGTTCCTTAACGTGAAAATGTCCTTTCTGAATGTTTGCCATAAGTGTGCTTGCTTCGTTGGCAGTTCCGAGTCCCAATCCAGATTAAGCAGCCATAATTCTTGGAGCAGAATTTTAAACTTGATCACCACTGGCGCCAAAATGCCGAGTGGGTCAAAGATGCGTGCTGTGTCAGATAGCACTTGTCGCTTCGTACAAGTCGTATGTTCCGATAATGAAACCTTATATGTTAGGACGTCTTCTCCAGGACGCCAATGCAGCCCAAGCACCTTTGCTGCCATCTTTGAGAAATCGATTTCATTTCCCTCGTTGCTGGCAATTCGTTTACTATTCGAGACCCATTTGCTTAGCTCCAATTGTGCCCGTGACATAAGGAGTATCAGCTCTTCCTTAATGTCGAGCAGTTCTTGTTCGTTCATGGCTCCTGTCAGTACGTCATCGACGTAGAAATCATCCAAAAGTATCCTAGCCGCCCTTGGAAACTCGTATTCGTGATCAGTTGCCAGTTGTTCCAGCACTCTAACTGCCAGAAACGGTGCACATGCTGTGCCATAGGTGACTGTGGTCAACTTGTAATGCTTCAATGGTTCCTCAGGGTCTTCTCTCCAAAGGATTCGTTGAAAATTCTGATGTTCAGAGGCCACTAAAATCTGTCTGAACATTTTGACGATGTCCGCAGAAAATACGAATCTGTGCATTCGAAAACGCAGACAAACGTTGAAGAGGTTGCGTTGTATACATGGGCCAATGTGAAGTGCGTCGTTAAGAGATCGTCCATCCCGATCTTGAAATGATCCATCGAACACCACCCGCAGCTTGGCGCCTATGACTGGATGGTGCGGCAAATAGAATGACTTCTTACATACGTTTGTGTCTTCGTCTGCAGCTACTTCCTTCATGTGACCCAGCTGGATATACTCTCTCATAAACTGAGTATATTTTAACTTCAAGCTGGAGTCCTTCATTAGACGACGCTCGACTGCGAGAAAGCGCGATCTCGCTCCTTGAAATGTATCCGCAAATTGTGGGTTTTGTTCCTTGAAGGGCAAATCGACTATGTATCTTCCATTCGAGTTGCGGTTGTGGGTACGCCGGAAGTGCGTTTCGACCTTTTCATCCTCTTCGTTTACAGTTGTGTGTGGTGGAACTTCCTCTAGTTCCCAAAATCCTTGCAGTAGTCCATCTATATTAACCGTAGTCAGCAATGACGTAGATGATGTTTGCAATCTTGAAGTGTATACCGATGTGATTACCCATCCAAATATGGTGTTAACTGCAATAGGGTGCCCTTGACCATCGCATAACTTCTCTCCGGTGAGAACTAACCAAATGCAATCATTGCCCAGCAAAATGTCGATTGAAGCGTTAGTTCTAAAGTCAGGGTCAGCCATTTGGTATCCATTAAATACCGACAGTGATGAAGCATCAATGTTTCCACGTGCCAATGGTGAGGTGATCTTTCCTAAAATGTGAGCTTTAATATCGATGCAATGACTCGACACACGAGACATCATCTGGAGAGAGCAGAAACCTCTTGTTATTCCTGCCTTGACGTCTGAGATGCCCGATGTGGCAACTCGAAATGGCGAACGTGCAAGCCCCAACGTCTGTACGCACCGTTCCGAAATGAATGACAATACATCACTGGCTCCTCAGGTCAGAGCGCGTAGCGATGATGAGTTTTGCCCAACAGCTTTTGGCAATGCGGTGAATGTGTCCATCAGTAAATTCACCAAGTAACGGGGCTTTTCATATCGATCACTCAATGATTTCCATGCAACGTCGTAATTTGATGCCACCACGGGCAAATGTTGGATGAGTATCGCTGCTTCTCCTATGACGCATGACTTCAGGTGATGAAACTTTTGGATATTTGTCAAGGTTGTCTTTCCGTGAATGGTACTCTCAAACAGGTCTTTAAAGGCATGCCATTCCTTGTAATCTCCACCGAAGGGCTTAATGTTGATTTTTGGTAATTCACAATCTCTTGTTGCCGGTGTTGCAACCGACTGTGAGCCTGACGAAGACGAAGATTGCTGTGGCGAGAGCAATCTCTCAACCAATAGTTGCTGCTGCTCCATTTGCCGTTGCTGGTGTTCCATCTGACTCTGCATCTGGAGTTCCATTTGACGCCGCTGGTGTTCCATTTGACCCTGCATCTGGAGTTGTAGTTGTTGCTGTTGATTCTGCATTTGTTGCAGAATTCCTTGGAAGAGCGAACCATCGTTACCAGCCGCGCCGATTTCTTCCAACTTGCCAGACGGAGCCAAGGCAGCTCGTAAAGCCTTAAGGCGGGCATTTGCTATTTCATATTTCTCCTCGTATATCCCGAAGTCTTCGGTAGGGTCCACATAACCCTCTAGTTTGTCGTATTTGGCCAATTCGTCGCCAGACTTCACGAACTCGTTCCACGCATTGGACAAAGTTTCCAATTTGGTGTCAATTGCGAAGACGTCGGCATCCTGTGCAGGATTCTCTGCATATCCATATATGCGGGTAATGGTTGTCTTCAATCTTCCTCTGGCCTTTATGAATATTTTCATTTCCTCCATGATGAGATGTCAAGAAATTTCCACTGCTTGTGTGGACCAAAAATTTCAAGACGCGTGTTTTCCCAGAGATGTGTTCCCTCACGATCTCGTCGATTATATCGATAACAGATACCGATAGGCGAGTGGCGCCACCGTTTGTCCGCGCTTTTTCCAATAAGCACGCGATTGTCTATTCGATAGTAGGCCAGAACTATCGACTACTAACTTTGAGGTTAACAATTAATTGCAACCACGTTGCAACAAATTATTAAGCAATGAGTAACAAACAAACAATGCCCAACGATCCGGCTTGAAGGACCAAATTATGATGAACAATAAACCACTGTGTTTAATGTCTCATAAGAACTTAACTTTATTATACCCTTGCAAAAAGGGTATATTAATTTTGGTCAGAAGTGTGCAACGCATAGAAGGAAGCATCTCCGACCATATAAAGTATATATATTCTTGATCAGCACGACGAGACGAGTTCAAATAGCCATGTCCGTCCGTCCGTCCGTCCGTCCGTCTGGATCAACGCAAACTCCTCCTAGACCGTTAAAGCTACAGAGCTGAAATTTTGCATGTAGGCTTGTATATACGGCAGGCGTTGTATATCTCGGATTCAGCCGGATCGGATCACTATATCATATAGCTCCCATACAAATGGCAAAGTCACGAACAGTGACTTTTCTTAATAACTTCGTTATTTTCTGACCTATTGTCATGAAATTGAATATTGGTGAGTTAATTACACATATAAACGACTAAGTCAAATTTGATCAAGATCGGGTGACTATATCATTTAGCTCCCATAGGAACGATCGTTCGAAAACAGTGACTTTTGTCAATAACTTCGTCACTTTTGCCGCGATTGCTTTCAAATTAAACATTTGTTAGTTTAATATATCTGTTAATGACTGTGCCAAATGTGATTAGGATCGGGTAACTATATCATATAGCTCCCATAGGAACGATCGGTGGAAAACAGTGACTTTCATCAATAACTCCGTTATTTCCTATGTAGGCCGTTCTTTCGGAAACATTAGCCTTTTTAGTTTAAACGTTTTTCCACTTTGATGGCTATAGGTAAGGAAAGAGTTACCAAAAAAATTGCAAGGGTATACAAACTTTGACGCGGTCGAAGTTAGCCCGGCCCTCTGGTTTTTACTTCAATTTTGTTGAACTGTGTCTGCCACTGCTAGAACACGTCTTGATCGTTCGTTTGCTTGCTTATTATTAAATTTTCAATTCTTACGCAACTACGCAGGTCATATAGGTTTATAAAGAGTGACAGAGACAGAGCATACCAGACTGGCGCCAGTATATTCTAGAAACTTAAGAGAAAATACAAAAACAAAAGCATTGTGAGATGTGCAAGATCATTCATGAGTCTCTGCCTTGCTGCGTATAGCAATGTACGTTAAATGACAATTGGTTCCTCAACAAGTGTTATGTTTATGTTTTATAAGAAGGTTTAATATTTTTGTGTGAAAGAAATGTGGGATTGGGTCTGGCAACTCTGCTGAGCGGGGCGAATTGAGCAAAAGACGAGCGAAAGACGGGCAGTCGAACCGAAGAGACGAGCGAAAGCGGTTACAAAAAGACGAAAGACGAAACGACGCGAAGCAGTAAAGACGACCAATTTCCAACTAAATCTAATTAAAATAATCCAATAAATAGTTTTACGTTAAAATAAACTAAAATACTACAAATAAATATATTAAACAGGACAAATTCCTACAAATATGGGGCTCAACCTACAAAATAGGCGTGACTCAACCTACAAAGAAGGCATGGCTCAACTTATAAAGTAAAAAGTAAGATCAGTGAGTGAGAAAGAGACATACACAAAACGACGCAACAGTGGAATCAAACGACCAGAAAAAAAAAACAGCGCGAAAACGAATAAGAATTAGCATCAAACGACGAAAAATTGGCGGCTAACGACGAAAAAGCGGCAAAGAAACGGTGAAAAAGTTTTCAACGAACGACGCGAAAGTGTTTGAATACCACAGTTATCTGGTGACGTGGCAAACGACGTATATATACATATACATATATGTATGTACAATATTAGTGTGTGTGCGTAAGAGAGCAAACTTGAAGACTTTGTGAATGTGCAAGAGGCACTGAAAACTGAAAAGAAATCTAATATTACATTGTTTCACAAGTTTATATACGAAGAAGAAGGCGATCGTGCAAATCGCCAAAGACTAAGAAAGTTTGAAGGGTTTGATTTTGATTGCAACAGCGATTTATATAAAAGTAAAGTGTCTTATGTGGAAAAGAATTTAACAAATAACGATTTAGTGATTATTTGTAACGTTTTGGGTTTATCGCATGATAAATCAAATCTAACTTCCCATTTATTTCGCAATTTGCAAGCTGTAAATTTGCTAGCTGACCTTGACACAGAGAATGATCAAAACGATGATGACGACGATGAGTGCGAAAGAGATGGAGATGTAGGCAATATGCAAGACGAAGACGAAATGTTGTCAGTAGTGAGCGACGAAACGAATTTTAGAACAGCTGCAACAAACGAAAATATGCGAAACAAAACGAATAGGGCAAACTCTACAGTCGTGGCCAACAATATTGATACGCAAGGTGCAGTGAATGTCAACATGCCACCACCGAGGTTCGCTTTGAGTTTTCGGGACGTTGAAGACTCTTTACGACCTTTCCATGGCGATGAAAATTTATCAGTTGAAGTATGGATTGAGGATTTCGAAGACATGGCTGACTTGATGCAATGGGATAGTTTACAAAAATTTGTTTTTGCTAAAAGAGCTATTAAAGGACTTGCTAAAATGTTTATTCTGAGTGAACGCGGAATTAAAAATTGGTCGACATTGAAAGAATCACTTTTAAATGAATTTAAAACAGTAATAAATAGCGCGGAGTTACATAAACAATTGTCAGAACGGAAAATTAAGAAAGGTGAAAGTGTTCAAGAATATTTGTTGAAAATGAAAGAGATGGCATCACGGGGTAATATAGAGAACAGTGCTCTTATGCAGTATGTAATTGACGGAATTAATGACTTGAGTATGAACAAAGCAATATTGTACAATGCTAATAACCTAAAAGAGTTTAAAGAGAAAATAAAATGTTATGAAAAAATGCGGGAAAAGTTAAGTAATCAAAAAAGTGAGTCTAAGAACGTTCAAATCAAAAAAGAAAGTGTAATGAAATACGAAAATAAAGAAAGTGGTATAAAATGCTATAACTGTGGGCAAAAAGGACATATATCTGAGAATTGTGACAATAAGAGTAAAGGAAGAAAGTGTTTTGGTTGCAATAATTTTGGTCACATAGCAAAAGACTGTCCAAATAAAAAGCCTGAAAATAGCACAGATGTTCGTAATACTAATAAAATATCAGCTGATCATATGTTTATGTGTAAAGAAGTATCAATCAACAATGAAAAGTGTATAGCCTTGCTTGATACTGGTAGCAAATATAATATCGTAACGGAAACAATTTATAATCGTTTGAAAAAACCTAAGCTCGCTAAAGTTGATAAAGTTCTATACGGTTTCGGAGATAAAAAGAGAGTGGTACCTATCGGTTCGTTTACGGGAAGGCTTTTCGTAAGCCAAGAACAGTTTGATTTGGTTTTTTTAGTGGTATCATCTGAATTCGTAGATGACGAAGTGATTTTGGGAGAAGACTTTTGTAAGCAAGCCGAAATAAAAATCAATCGCGATGGCGTACAAATCGGGAAATATAATGATGAAACGGAATTAAGTTCGGTAATGAGAATAAAGGTCGAAAACGACGAAATTGACATTGACTCAAATGCATCGAAAAAAACAAAGTGCGAAGTGAACGAACTTATCAAAAACTATAAGCCGGAAAAGTTAAAATCGACAAATGTTGAAATGCGTATTGTTTTAAAAGACGATAGTCCAATTTATTCGAGACCACGCAGATTCGCTTTTGCTGAACGGTGCATAATCGATGACCAAGTCGATCAGTGGCTGAAAGACGAAATAATAGAACAATCTGAGTCTGAATTCAGCAGTCCGGTCGTATTAGTAAAAAAACGCGATGGCACTCCACGTCTGTGCATTGACTACAGAAGAATAAACAAGGTAATAGTAAAAGACCATTTTCCATTACCCCTGATTGAAGATCAATTGGATCGGCTACAAGGAGCAACGGTTTTCAGCACAATCGATTTAAAGAATGGATTTTTCCATGTAGATGTTGAAAAAGAGAGTCGAAGATTCACCTCGTTCGTTACACACAACGGACAGTACCAGTTTTTAAAAGTTCCTTCTGGATTGACGAACTCCCCTGGGGTATTTCAGAGACACGTTAATGCCATTTTTCGTGATTTAACCCGTGCTGGTACGGCTATCCATACGTCGACGACATTATAATCCCTGGTAAAACTGAAGAGGAAGCCGTCTCCAATCTGAGAAATGTTTTGAAGCGATGTGAAGAATATGGTTTAGTCATTAACTTAAAGAAATGTTGCTTTTTGAAGAGAGAAATAGAATTTTTGGGGCATACTATAAAGAATCAGAAGATATGTATCTCAGACGCAAAGACCAAAGCTGTAAACAAATTTCCTATGCCGATGAATCGAAAGCAGCTCCAAAGTTTTCTTGGCCTGGTTGGTTATTTTCGCAAGTTCATTGCAGATTTTTCGATTATAGCCAAGCCTCTTACTGATTTATTAAAAAACGATGCAAATTTTAGATTCAATGAGAGTCAGATAAAATCTTTTAATTTGCTAAAAAAATTGATAACACAGAAACCTGTTCTGCAAATATTTAACCCCAAGTTTGAAACAGAAGTACATACAGACGCATCGATTGATGGCTTCGGAGCAATTTTATTACAAAAGTTACCCGATGATAAAGAATTGCACCCTGTATACTACATGAGCAAAAAGACGACTGAAGCGGAAAGAAAATTCACTAGCTACGAATTAGAGATTTTGGCGGTAGTTGAAGCATTTCGTAAGTTCCGAGTTTACCTTCTAGGTATGCATTTTAAAGTTATAAGCGATTGTAATGCGTTTGCAAAGACGATGGATAAAAAAGATGTGTGCACTAGAGTCGCACGATGGATTCTTGAGATCCACGAATTTGATTTTGATGTTGAGCACCGTGCAGGAAATCGTATACGTCATGCGGATGCGCTTAGTCGCTACCCCGTTATGATTATAACAGAAGATTACATACACAGTAAATTAAAGAATGCCCAAGCACAAGACGACCAATTGAAGGCCATAATCGATATCCTTGCTCAGAAAACTTCTCATAACAACTATTTTATGAAAGCTGGCATACTTTATAAGTTGGTTGATGATGAAGAACTAATTGTAGTTCCCTCTACTCTGCAACGGGAAATTATTAAGCATGCTCACGAAAGAGGTCACTTTTCTGTGAAAAAGACGAAGGAAATAATTGCAAAGGAGTACTATATCCCAAAATTAGATGAGAAAATACAACACCAAATAAGATGCTGCATTCCATGCCTAACACTTAATCGAAAGCTTGGTAAAAAAGAAGGAGAACTGCATCCACTGCCGAAAGAAGAACTGCCTTTTCAGACGTTCCACATCGATTTTCTTGGACCCTTAGAGTCAACTCACAAGCAGTATAAGCACATTCTTGCAGTTATCGATGGATTTACAAAATTTTGCTGGTTGTACCCGACGAAAACGACATCTACGAAGGAAGTAATTACAAGACTACAACAACAAAGTTTAATTTTTGGAAATCCAGTTCAAATTATTTCTGACATAGGTTCTGCGTTTACTTCTGACGAGTTTAAAGAGTATTGCAAGGCAGAAAATATCGAACTTCACGCAGTTACGACTGGTCTTCCACAAGCGAACGGACAAGTCGAACGCCTTAACGCTGTTATTATATCCGTGTTGTCAAAGATTTCGATAGAAGACCCTAGCAAATGGTATAAGTTTGTCGGCAAAGTACAACAAACGATTAACTCAACGTACAGCAGAAGCACACATTCAACGCCGTTCGAACTACTGATTGGTACAAAGATGCACACAAAAGACGACCTTAAGCTGAAAGAAATAATACACGATGAGATGATTCAGATTTTTAACGACAACAGAGATGATCTACGGAATATAGCGAAGCAGCAGATCCTTCGTATGCAAGAAGAAAATAAGAAGACCTACAACTTACGTCGCAGACCTGCTTCCATATACAAAGTCGGTGATCTGGTAGCTATTAAAAGAACCCAACTTGGAGGAGGTTTGAAGCTGAAGCCCAAATATTTAGGTCCGTACCGCATTACCATGGTAAAGGCCAGAGATACATACGACGTGGTCAAAGATACATTGTTCAACGATGGTCCTAGGCGAACTACGACTTGCGCTGCCTATATGAAGCCGTGGGTTCCCTGTGACATAGACGACCAGGATGCATTCGAGGCGAATGCATACTAGGATGGCCGAGTTGTGGGATTGGGTCTGGCAACTCTGCTGAGCGGGGCGAATTGAGCTAAAGACGAGCGAAAGACGGGCAGTCGAACCGAAGAGACGAGCGAAAGCGGTTGCAAAAAGACGAAAGACGAAACGACGCGAAGCAGTAAAGACGACCAATTTCCAACTAAATCTAATTAAAATAATTCAATAAATAGTTTTACGTTAAAATAAACTAAAATACTACAAATAAATATATTAAATAGGACAAATTCCTACAGAAATATGTGTATCTGTCCAATGTTTTGTTAATGTCTGGAAATGTGTTATTGTCAAACTTAAAAATATTATCACATCGTGTGGTATTTTTGATAAAATTGGGAATTAATTTAGATTTTCTACATTTTAACAGAAACTTTAAACTACTTTTCAGTCTTACTAATTTCTTGGAGGTAGTCTGATGTCTATTAATTGTTGTTTTTGTGTTGCTGTAGTTAAGTTTTATTTCCGCAAATCCAATGGTTTGGGTTGCGATCGGCGGGCCATCCGTTGTTGTCATTGTGGTAGTTTTTGCGACCTTTGTGTTGTTATATAAAAATTTTGATCAGGCTTTAGGTCATTTTTTCAAATAAAATAAAAACATTGTTTTTAAGTTTATTTATTTTCCGATATATTTCGGTTGCGCAGCGGCAACCGTCTTCAGGGCAACTACAATAAAATACAAGAACATTTAACAATTATGTGACATTTAACAAAATTTTTTTTTTTTTTTTTTTATACCCTTGCAAAAAGGGTATATTAATTTTGGTCAAAAGTGTGCAACGCATAGAAGGAAGCATCTCCGACCATATAAAGTATATATATTCTTGATCAGCACGACGAGACGAGTTCAAATAGCCATGTCCGTCCGTCCGTCCGTCCGTCTGGATCAACGCAAACTCCTCCTAGACCGTTAAAGCTACAGAGCTGAAATTTTGCATGTAGGCTTGTATATACTGCAGGCGTTGTATATCTCGGATTCAGCCGGATCGGATCACTATATCATATAGCTCCCATACAAATGGCAAAGTCACGAACAGTGACTTTTCTTAATAACTTCGTTATTTTCTGACCTATTGTCATGAAATTGAATATTGGTGAGTTAATTACACATATAAACGACTAAGTCAAATTTGATCAAGATCGGGTGACTATATCATTTAGCTCCCATAGGAACGATCGTTCGAAAACAGTGACTTTTGTCAATAACTTCGTTACTTTTGCCGCGATTGCTTTCAAATTAAACATTTGTTAGTTTAATATATCTGTTAATGACTGTGCCAAATGTGATTAGGATCGGGTAACTATATCATATAGCTCCCATAGGAACGATCGGTGGAAAACAGTGACTTTCATCAATAACTCCGTTATTTCCTATGTAGGCCGTTCTTTCGGAAACATTAGCCTTTTTAGTTTAAACGTTTTTCCACTTTGATGGCTATAGGTAAGGAAAGAGTTACCAAAAAAATTGCAAGGGTATACAAACTTTGACGCGGGTCGAAGTTAGCCCCGGCCCTCTGGTTTTTTTTTTTGTAACATACATTATTTAACACGTCGGCACCGTTTGACGTGGAGTTACGAACTACTTCTTGTCAAGTAAATGTCTGTATATGTGAGCGCAGTTGTCAGTATCAGTCTTAAAGTTAAGTCGTGTGGCGCTCGGTGTATTGATGATATGTAGCATCTCCATGGTGAACCTTTTGTTGTAGTGCCGCTCTTCATCTAATATTGTCGTCTCTTCGAAATTCGGTGCATTAGGCCACTAGTTGCACAGTGTGTCATTAGTGCTGTTTTTGGTGTGTCTGTGTAATGCCTCATTTTATAGTCATATTTGTGTTGGGAAATCCTAGGTTTTAATTTTGATTTTGTCGTCCCTATGTATATCTTATTGCACGGTATATTTCCTTGTCCATTGCATGGTATTTTGTATATCACATTGCTTCTATTAGTCATCTCTATCTTGGATTTTGTTTTGTTGAATACATGTTTGAGGGTATTGTCCGGTTTATGTGCTATTTTTATTCCATCTTTGTCATAACAATCCGAATGTGATAATCTTTCTGATAATTTGGGTACATAAGTGACCGATATATATGTTTTTTCATTCTTAGTTTTGTCAATAGTGGATTTATGTTTTTTAAATAATGTCCTGATTACGTTATCCGGAAAATCGTTGTCCTTTAAAATATTTAGTAATTCCATCTTCGTTTCTTCATGGTATATTTTATCCGAAATGTTCAGCATCCGTTGGATACAGCTCCTTGGTGTATTTATTATCATCGTCTTGGGGTGTTTTGAGTTAAAATTGATGATTCGTCCTGATGCTGTTGGCTTCCTGTACCATTTTAGTTTTAATTCGTTTCCTCGTCTGATGACCATAGAGTCCAAATACGCCAGTTTTCCATTGTCTTCCAGCTCCATAGTGAATTTTATATTCCTGTCAAATGAATTTAGGGTGTCCAGTGTTTTATCGATGTCATCTTGGTCATCCAAGATAGAGATGACTAATAGAAGCAATGTGATATACAAAATACCATGCAATGGACAAGGAAATATACCGTGCAATAAGATATACATAGGGACGACAAAATCAAAATTAAAAACTAGGATTTCCCAACACAAATCTGACTATAAAATGAGGCATTACACAGACACACCAAAAACAGCACTAATGACACACTGTGCAACTAGTGGCCATGCACCGAATTTCGAAGAGACGACAATATTAGATGAAGAGCGGCACTACAACAAAAGGTTCACCATGGAGATGCTACATATCATCAATACACCGAGCGCCACACGACTTAACTTTAAGACTGATACTGATAACTGCGCTCACATATACAGACATTTACTTGACAAGAATTAGTTCGTAACTCCACGTCAAACGGTGCCGACGTGTTAAATAATGTATGTTACAAAAAAAAAAAAAAAAAAAAAATTTTGTTAAATGTCACATAATTGTTAAATGTTCTTGTATTTTATTGTAGTTGCCCTGAAGACGGTTGCCGCTGCGCAACCGAAATATATCGGAAAATAAATAAACTTAAAAACAATGTTTTTATTTTATTTGAAAAAATGACCTAAAGCCTGATCAAAATTTTTATATAACAACACAAAGGTCGCAAAAACTACCACAATGACAACAACGGATGGCCCGCCGATCGCAACCCAAACCATTGGATTTGCGGAAATAAAACTTAACTACAGCAACACAAAAACAACAATTAATAGACATCAGACTACCTCCAAGAAATTAGTAAGACTGAAAAGTAGTTTAAAATTTCTGTTAAAATGTAGAAAATCTAAATTAATTCCCAATTTTATCAAAAATACCACACGATGTGATAATATTTTTAAGTTTGACAATAACACATTTCCAGACATTAACAAAACATTGGACAGATATACATATTTCTTTCACACAAAAATATTAAACCTTCTTATAAAACATAAACATAACACTCTCATAAGAATCAACAACAAATTAGCTGAGACAACAAAAACTCTTGGAAAACAGCTGGACGAACAGACCATGAGCGCATTTTTGGAGAGAGAACAAAACGCAGTAAAAAGACTAACAAAAACATTGCGGGAACATCTCTCTTGAACAACAACAGAACTGACGATTGGTTTGTAAATGAGACAGAATTGGAATTCCCGCCGGATATAAAATCATTACTTTCAAAGGGTCCAAAGTTTGCTCTTCCCATAGAACACGAGAAGCTCCCTCTCATTAAATACATTGCCGATAGAGAAGAAATAGTTCAGACAATTAAGGAAAAGAGAAACAAGAGGTAGCGCGTACTGCATTCTCTTTAATGGTTAAAGATAAATGCAACAGATCGTGCAATATTAAATATAACTCAACGGACATACAAATTTCTTAAACAACATGACGATATTTTGATATTAACATCTGACAAAGGAAATAAAACGGTAGCAATGAAAAAGATTGATTATGACCATAGATGGACATTTTGTCGGATCTAAACACCTATAGAATCCTCAGGAAAGACCCAACAACACGATTACAGACAAAGAACAACAATCTGGTGGACAAACTACATAAGATGGGGGTTATCTCAAAGATTGAAAAGAACAGAATGACGACAACTACGGCGATCTCTCCAAGAATATATGGACTACCAAAAATACACAAAGAAGGGACACCATTGAGACCAATTTGTTCGTCAATTGGCTCACCATCCTATGGACTTTGTAAATACATTATACAAATTTTAAATTGGACTCGAAATATAACATAAAAAACGCAACTGAATTCAAACAACGCATAAATAACACATACATTTGTGACGATGAACAATTAATTTCGTTTGACGTGGTATCATTATTTCCAAGCATACCAACGGATTTAGCATTAGACACAATCAGGAACAAATGGACTAAAATACAGGAATACACAAAGATACCAAAAACTTTATTTATGGAAATAGTAAAATTCTGCATCCAAGAGAATAGATATTTTACCTACAAGGACCAAACATTTATACAATTAAAAGGAATTCCGAAGGGATCTCCGGCCTCACCTGTGATTGCGGACATCATTATGGAAAATCTTCTGGACACTACAATGGATAAACTAACCAGACCACCAAGATTATTGACGAAATATGTAGATGATATTTTTTCAATTATACACCAAGATGACATCGATAAAACACCGGACACCCTAAATTCATTTGACAGGAATATAAAATTCACTATGGAGCTGGAAGACAATGGAAAACTGGCGTATTTGGACTCTATGGTTATCAGACGAGGAAACGAATTAAAACTAAAATGGTACAGGAAGCCAACAGCATCAGGACGAATCATCAATTTTAACTCAAAACACCCCAAGACGATGATAATAAATACACCAAGGAGCTGTATCCAACGGATGCTGAACATTTCGGATAAAATATACCATGAAGAAACGAAGATGGAATTACTAAATATTTTAAAGGACAACGATTTTCCGGATAACGTAATCAGGACATTATTTAAAAAACATAAATCCACTATTGACAAAACTAAGAATGAAAAAACATATATATCGGTCACTTATGTACCCAAATTATCAGAAAGACTATCACATTCGGATTGTTATGACAAAGATGGAATAAAAATAGCACATAAACCGGACAATACCCTCAAACATGTATTCAACAAAACAAAATCCAAGATAGAGATGACTAATAGAAGCAATGTGATATACAAAATACCATGCAATGGACAAGGAAATATACCGTGCAATAAGATATACATAGGGACGACAAAATCAAAATTAAAAACTAGGATTTCCCAACACAAATCTGACTATAAAATGAGGCATTACACAGACACACCAAAAACAGCACTAATGACACACTGTGCAACTAGTGGCCATGCACCGAATTTCGAAGAGACGACAATATTAGATGAAGAGCGGCACTAAAACAAAAGGTTCACCATGGAGATGCTACATATCATCAATACACCGAGCGCCACACGACTTAACTTTAAGACTGATACTGACAACTGCGCTCACATATACAGACATTTACTTGACAAAAAGTAGTTCGTAACTCCACGTCAAACGGTGCTGACGTGTTAAATAATGTATGTTACCAAAAAAAAAAAAAAAATTTTTGTTAAATGTCACATAATTGTTAAATGTTCTTGTATTTTATTGTAGTTGCCCTGAAGACGGTTGCCGCTGCGCAACCGAAATATATCGGAAAATAAATAAACTTAAAAACAATGTTTTTATTTTATTTGATTAAATGACCTAAACCTGATCAAAATTTTTATATAAATATAAATTTTTATTATAATTTCTTCAAACGTAACGATGTTGGAAATAACGAAGTTTTTGAACAAAGTCATTGTTTACCACCGATTTTTCCTACGGGAGCTGCATAATATAGTCACGCGATCCTGATCAAATTTAGTGCAGTCATTAATATCTTTGTTAAACTGAGAAATATAGAAAGTAACGAAATTACTGACAAACGTCACTGTTTCCCACATGCAAACGGACGAACATGGCTATTTGAAGTCGTCGTGCTGATCAAGAAAATATATAGTTTATATGCTCCTATGGGTTACACAAGTCTGACCAAAATTAATATAAAAAACTGAATTGGACGGTCTTACTTAAAGCATGTTTTCTGACGTTTTTAAACTCGCAAAGAATAAAAAATGAAATCAAGATTTTGAAAAAAATATCATTTAGCATTTAAATCATTTAAATCAATTTAAAGTTGACCATATGAACTGCTTTTTCGCATCCTTTAATTTTTCAAAAACTTAAACTTTGACATGCTGTTCAAAAAATAAAAAATAAGATAAAAATTAAATTTCCTGAATAAAATTTAATAAATTTATTCCACAAATAAAATAAGTGGAAACTCTACACTGCAATCTCGAGATGGGCGACCTCGTGATCTCCTTCGAAAACAACTTTCCCAAGCTTCTCACCTTTCCCAAACAAACAACGAGTGCGCGCTTTTTCTTCTTTCTTTAATTTAATTTTTAAAATTTATTCTGTTGAATTACATAACATAACTAAGTTGCGACGTTACGTAACATACAGAAATAAAATTACGAAAATAAATTATTGAGAAAAGTCAATAAAGATTGCCGTTCGTATGGGAGCTATATGATATAGTGGTTTGATCCAGCTAAGCCCGAGATATACAATCCCTGCACTATATAGAAACCTCCATGCAAAATTTCAGCCCCAACGGTCAAGGAGGAGTTTGCGTTGATCCAGTCGGACGGACGGACGGACCTGGCTATTTGAACTCGTCTCGACATGCTGATCAAGAATATATATACTTTAAACAGAGAACCTAACGAAAAAAAACAAATATATACATATAAATAAAAAATTTCTGTTCGTTAGCGATAAAATTCTAATCGGCTCATAGTTGCTCAGCAAGTTTGTTTTGTTCTGTTTAAGTAAATAAATTTAAAATCGGTTCGAGTTCGTCCTATTAAATTATTCATCTTGCAACAATGGCTCCTCCCATCTGGGAGGATTCCCAAAGATTACGATGATGCGAAGAAGCGACGAGCTAGTTAGTGACCAATTTAAAGACAGAAGTAATACGTTTCAAGCAATAGACTTAGAATGTAGATTGGAAATGTTGAATACAAATATCGAGTCTGCGTCGAGATATCAAACTCGAGTGGAGACATCCCAACCGCCAACTCGATCTCGTCTTCCGAATTTACAACTGCCAAAGTTTAGTGGGAAGTACTCAGAGTTTAAAAGTTTTATCTCGTTGTTCGAAACCCTTGTTCATAATGGCAGGCCAATTCTCAAGATAGAGAAATTTGATTATTTGATCTCGTGTCTCCAGTGAAGCTCCAGGGGAACTGTTAAAGCATTCCAAGTCACCGAAAACAATTACGATAAGCTGCAGTATTGAGGGGTCTAGTTGACGCTGTTTCTGCCATTTATGGCTCTCTTTTGTCAATTGGAGACGAAAAAGTGATCTTAAATGCAATTTTAATTCACTTAGTTATGAACAAGGTTGATTCACAAACAAAACGTAAATGGGTAGAGCAGCTCGATTATGCGTCGTGGAAGAATGCGAGGCCACACGAAATCGGCGTCATCAACATATGTCGGCTGAAAAGTCAACAAAACAGTCGGTAGACGTTGTTATGTCTGATCCAAGATCAGTCTCCACGGTGCACCTTTTCGTGTTTTGTGGCAAATAAATATTCATATTGCAATTCCGAAATAGTTTTTAGTATTACTAGTTGTACGTCGTTTTCAGCGTTTTCGGTGAAACGGTTTGATTTTGCAAAATCCGCCCCGCTTTGTATTAACTGTCTTCGCATCATGCAACAAGTCGCATCATACGTTGCTGCACTTACACACAGTCAACAGTGGTTTAACGTTGACACCACCTTCACAAGACTAACAATCTTCCACCTCACATGTTATGCATGTGACGGCTCCGAAGAATATGATTCTTGCTACTACACTCGTTGGCGTTCGTGATTTCGTGCTGACCAGAGCTTTGCTCGTTAGTTGTTCTATGACCAACTTGGAAGAAATGGTTCAACGATTGCAGTTACCTAGAGAAGAGTGTCCAATCGTCTTGCTTTGGATTTCTGATTCCAATGTTTAAGTCAAGAAATTGCTACACACGGTGGTAAAGTCGCGAGTGAAGTGTCCTTGAATTTCGGAATTCCGAAGTCCATTTCGTCATATCAGCCACTTCAAATCGTTAATATCACTGGGTAGAAAATACGTAATAATCTGCAATTAGCTGACCCACAGTTTTAAAAGCCGCAACAAATAGACATGCCCATTGGAGCAGATTCCTTTTACGACCTTATCAATAGGTCAAGTGAAATAACCCTTACCTTACCAACCTTACAACCCTCCAGAAGACTATCTTCGGAAGGGCAGAAGACTATCTTCGGAAGGGTTGTATCTGGGCGGTTCTCTACTGACGTGGGATTAGTTCACAAGAGGACAGTCAATTTGAGCTAGCAAAACAAAGGCTTATGCTCAATTAACGAGACCTTGCAATAATTTTGGACAACCGAAAATTTGATTCCACCTTCAAAAATTCAATCTCGGCTGTGCGAAAAACATCTCGCTGATAATTTGAAAATTTTACCGTCGGGTCGTTGTCGTTTAAGTCGAGCCCCAATGCACTTGGGCTTTCGTTTGAAGTTGCTAAACGTCGGTTCTTGTCTCTGGAAAGAAGATTGTCGAAAGATGTGGAATGGAAAATATCTTTCATTGGAACACATGTCAGAAACCGATACTTGGTGTTGTTTTCGATACAAGGCTCAAGGGAAGGGATTAATAAGGATGTTTTGTTATGTTTCGTTTCATCCGTAGATATAAAAACAAATCGACCGCGTTTGATGATGTGATTTCATTACCATCAGAGTGAAAAGAGGCATTTCATAAAATTATTAAAATATTGCCAAATAAAGAATTTCGAGAAAATATTGGAAGGATTCGTAAGAGCGCCAAATCGGGTCAGAAACTTCAAAGTTTGACTCCCTTTGTACACGAGTACTCTGATAGTTAAGTGGCGACTTGTGAACGCTCCTATTGAATTTCAAATTTCCCGGGTCCCGGAAGTATGTGCTGGGGCTCCGAACACGAACCAAGTGGCACGAGCGGAGCGCCGTGGGAGACGGCTGGAGAGCTGGCCACAACGTCGCCAGGGTCGCCGACGTTAAAACGTCGGAAGGGTCGAACTACAAAAAAACGATCCACAAATTGGCATTCTTGCCGATTTTTGAAGGCCTAATAGCCCTCTCTAGGAAGCCAGTGTTAGTGCAGATGAGCGCTAGTGTATTGTTCGTGTCGTCGTTCAATGTTTGATGTTAGAATTGGGGGCGAGCCGAGAGCGTATGAGTCGCATGGAGCGACTTCGCCCGCTCCGCCTGGTTAGTCAAACGAAATATGAAAAATAAATAGTCGAAAATTACCTATGAATGCCAGCGCATTCTATTTCTTATTTTTTGTCAAAAATTCACGTCAATTCGTTAACGGTCAGTTATACATATATACTTAATTTAATAATCATCAAAACTTTAATGATTTTCCATGGAGCATGGAACGTTAGTGTATTTAACTTCTAGCTCTTTTACTGATTCCTCCTGAGTTCTTTTAGTTAAAAAATGACTCTTTGTGGGTACATATAATTCCTTTTCTGTAAGTGATGGGACTACCATTAAATCCTTAGTGGGATCCTTGTAAGTAACAGCGCATTTCATAGTGCAATCTTCTCTGATGTTCTGATGCTCTACCTGCATCATTTTTCATCACATCTGTGCTTAATTTCAAATTGAAAATCTTAAAAAAATAAATCCCAAGGCGAAAGTTTACTAGAATATTCCATTCCGCTGGACTGTTTTCCAATGAGTTCTTTCCAGGCCCGGACTGGCCCACCGGGCAACCGGGCAAATGATCTTGCAACGATTGCAAGCTTGAGCTTGTTTAAGTTTAGGTGTAATACATTTTCCAACATTACACATGATATAGGACTCAACGGATCTACCTGCTTCATTTTTCACCACTTCTGTGCTTAATCTCAAATTGAATATCTTAAAAAAAAAAATCCCAAGGCGAAAGTTTTACTAGAATATTCCATTCCGCTGGACTGTTTTCCAATGAGTTCTTTCCAGGCCCGGACTGGCCCACCAAGCAACGGTGCAAATGCCCGGTGGGCCCTCAAGGTAGGGGGCCCCTTTTGATGAAATTTCATGTAGTAGAGTAGCATTTTTTAGTCACTAGGGCCGTTCGTACGAGGTTCCCACTAAGAATCATTTTTGTACCATAATAAATCGATTGGCGCTGGGCCCCTGTCGTTCATAGGCTCTGTAAGGGTTCATAGGCTCCCAAGGGATTAATTACTTTAAAAAGTAGAGAGTTTACAAATCAGGTGTGGGGTTTGCCATAAAGAACGTATTTTCATGAAATACACCGAGATCATTAAATTAAACAAAACAGCATTGTTTGAGTTGCTAGCGGCCAAGGAAGTACCTTGCGACAAAGAACCGTCAATTTACCAATTGCGAGCATTGGTAAAACAAGTCATGGCACAGAATCAGTCTGGAGAGAGTGATGTACCCGAAGAGCAGGCAGTCAGCCCAGCAGTGTCTGCAAATGTGCTTGCCGGACAACTTGTGGATGTTGGTCCGGTGCCTCTTATTGAGCAGCGCGGCGTGTGAAACATTGAGCAGCCAAGTACACCGGAGGATCAAGTGGGTGCTAACCAGTCGCCGACGATGTCTCGTGAGACCTCTGTAGGATCAGACGCGAACGTGCATGTTCGTGAAAGCGCACAAGCGAGTGAAACCGACGAATTGGCTTCGATTCTTAGTAGCATCGAATTGTATACAGCACGTAAAAAATCTGGCGGAGCTAAAAACACGTGTTATGGAGCTGGAGGAGAACTTAAGCGGACCGGAATATAATTGCCGCATGAACTTGAAAGATGTCGAAACTACTGTACCTAAATTCTCTGGTGATGGTGATCTGTCCATTCACGTATGGATTCGTGAGCTGGAGAAAGCAGCAACAGTGTATGTACTGAGTGATGCCCAATGTTGGTCGTTGGGCAACCGACTGCTGGAGGGATCTGCTAAAGCATACATGACATATGAAAAGACTACAACCTGGAGCGAGCTGAAGGATGCTCTTGTGAAGGTATTTGGCCTACAAATGACAAACTACGAGATTGCTAACCAGATGAGGAAGCGCTCAATTGGCAAAGGAGAGTCACTCTTGCAGTATTTCATCATTATGCGAAATATTGCTCATCAGGGCAATTTTGAAGACACCGATGTGGTCAAATACATTGTTGACGGACTACAAGATCGAACCGGATTGTCAGCTCCTTTGTATTATTGTACTTCTCTGAACGAATTGCGAGAGAAGATGATGCGTTTTCAAACAGTTCAGCCACCAGCCAAAAACTACGTTCCTCAGGCTCGTCAGACTTCAGACCGTGCGCAGGCCATTACGCCTGCTGCAAAGGATAAGAGATGTTTCAATTGCCGCCAGATTGGTCACTTAATGTTTGACTGCCCACGCCCGGAGAGACCAAAAGGAAGTTGCTATCGGTGCTTCAAAGTGGGCCATCAGTACCGGAATTGTCCAATGCGAACCAAGATCGCCGCTATGAGCTCTAGTGAAGACCCGGACACCATTGATGATAAGTCATTTATTCAATTAGTAAGTTTAAGAATATCTTGTAAAGGGGGATGCACTGATGTTAATAATATTTTTGCCCTATTAGATTCCGGAAGCCCAGTAAGTTTTGCCAGTAGAGCGTTGATGCCGCATTTAGATTGCGATAAATTAGTTAAAAGTTCTTTTCATGGACTGAGCGGTGGCTCTATTCTGACTTTTGGAACAGTCAAATGTTTAGTTCTGTTTTGCAAAAAATATTATGAAATTCAATTTTTAGTTATTCCCGATAATATTATGCCGACGCAACTACTTCTTGGTAGCGACGCCTTGAATAAATAGGTCTTAAGTTCTCATTGATTGAAAATGTAAGAAAGTATGAAAAGAATTCCGCATCATTAAAGAGTACCATTGCTTTTGTTTACAAATCCTTCTGTGAATCCCTGTTTACTAAATATCCTAAGCTTAATACCATTAGTAATAACACCACTAATCTAGATAATAATTGTAATAACCCTAATGTAAACACGAATGCATCCCCGTTTCGAGAATGGCTAACAGAGTTGAAAACTGTTTGTGCAACGCTGTCAGATACCGGGAATACTACTGTTGGCAGTGAATTTGGACTAGGCGCGATGCGTGAGTGCCGAGACATTGTGCATGAGCATTACATTGACCGATTTTCAATTAATTACGGGTTGCCTAAATATATGATGAGAATATGTCTGACAGATACAACACCATTTCATAGTAGTCCTAGAAGGTTATCTTATTATGAAGAGGAATCGTTTCTAAAACGGTTAGTGAGTTGTTAGCCAATAATGTAATCCGACCAAGCAACTCCCCCTATGCGTCCGCCATCGTCCTAGTGCGAAAAAAGGATGGCAATATACGAATGTGCGTTGATTATCGAGGTTTAAATAAGAAGACTGTGAGGGATAATTTTCCATTGCCTTTGATAGAAGATTGCCTAGAATACCTGGAGAGCAAGACCGTTTTCTCCGTCATAGATTTGAAAAGTGGCTTTTACCATGTAGGCATGGAAGAGGATTCAATAAATACACAGCATTCGTTACACCCGATGGGCAGTTCGAATATCTGAGAATGCCTTTTGGTCTAAAAGAACGGACCAGCTGTATTTCAGAGATTTATATCGAACATACTTAGTGATATGATTAGAGATCGAGAACTTGTAGTATCTATGGACGACATTATTCTTGCCACCCGCACCGTAGATCAGCATCTTAAGTTGTTAGCAAAACTGTTAGATCGTTTTATTCAGTACAATTTAGAGCTCAATTTGAAGAAAAGCATTTTCCTACAGAAGAGCATAGATTATTTAGGATATGAAGTCAGTGAAAAGGGAATTTTACCAAATAATACACATTTAAAGCTATTCAAGAATACCCAGAACCACTTAACAGCAAAGCGTTACACTCGTGCTTAGGCTTATTCTCTTATTTTCGCAAAATTTGTTCCGAATTTCTCCCGCATAGCTAAACCGTTAACTGAGTTGCTTAAACAAGGTGGCTAAAAATGTATTTCTTACATTAAGAAATATCCGCCTTATCCAGTCCGCCCGTATTAGCTATCTTTAACCCTAACTACGAAACTGAGTTGCATACTGACGCCAGTTCAAATGGCTTTGGTGCCTCTTTGATGCAAAGACAGACTGATGGTAAAATGCATCCAGTCTCTTATTATTCCCGAAAGGCGACAGCCGCCGAGTCCCGTTATCACAGTTTTGAGCTTGAAACTTTGGCCATAATATATGCCGTGCGCCGATTTCGCGTTTATTTAGAACACAGACCATTTTTGATCGTTACTGATTGTAATTCATTGGTCCAAACCTTGAGTAAAAAATCAATAAATCCCCGCATTGTGCGGTGGTCGTTGGAATTGGAAAACTTTGATTATACCATTGCTCACAGACCCGGTTCAAACATGGGCCATGTAGGCGCATTAAGTTGGCAAACCGAGTTGTTAGAGAATATTGTAGAAGGTGATTTTGATCCTTGCGATTTATTAGTGAAGAGAGACCAGAGTGCCCCAATTGAACCTTGTGAACCGCATATTACTTTTGAGGAAAGTTGCGTTAAACCGTGTGAGTCTGGTAGAGATTTGACCAAGCTGTGTGCCATTCAAGATGATAACTCATGTGAGTTAGTTAAATCGCCTGAGTTTGAAAGCGATTTTATAGAACCGTGTGTCCCCTCAGAGAAAAATGAGTTTAGTAGAGATTCGATTAGACCGTATGCCGTTTTAGAACAGAGTTGTTCAGAATCGTGTGAGATAAAACCGTGTGAGATAAAACCTCGTGAGATTAAACCGTTTGAGACAAAACCGTGTGAGATAGACCCGTGTGAGATAAAACCGTGTGAGACAAAACGTGTGAGATAGACCTGTGTGAGAAAAACCCGTGTAAGATAGACCCGTTTGAGAAAAGCCCGTGTAAAATAGACCCGTGTGAGATAAACCCGTGTAAAATAGAACCATGTGCTCCTTTAGGGAAGAATTATTTAGGACCGTTTGGGACAAACCCGTGTGTTCATTTAGCGAAGAGTTGTTTCAGACCGTGTGAGCTATGTTTAGAAAGAAGTCGGTTAAACTGGTTAAAAATAAACCTTACGTTTCTTTAAATGAAAGTTCTGTTGATCCGAGATTGAGTAACCAAATCGAAAGAAGTGACCAGCTCGATCGAAATGAGTCGGCAAACCTGGTTGGTGTAGTGGGTGCGTCTCCGCAAGATGTTGATTTCTTATTGCAGTCAGAACAAATAAGAGATCCGGATATCCGTAAACTAAGAGAAAATTTAGAAAAAGGCAATGATGTTGGATTTGAGTTAATAGATGGTATAGTGTACAAAAGAAATGCTAAGGAAAGACTGTGTTTGTATGCACCGGCTCGCATGCAAGGGGAATTAATAAGAAGGTGTCACGAGAAACTAGGTCACTTAGGCGTTGAGAAATGTGTGAACAATTTGAAAGAAAAGTACTGGTTCCCATTAATGAATCCAAAGGTTGAGTTGTTTATAAAAGATTGTCTGCCGTGTATTTTACATAGTGTTCCAAGAACTATACATAATAGAACCTTGCATAGTATTCCGAAAAGTCCGATTCCATTTGATACTATCCATGTTGACCACTTAGGTCCCTTACCGAGTGTTACATCAAAAGAAAGCACCTTTTGGTAGTGATTGACGCATTTACAAAGTTTGTCAAATTGTATCCCGTAAATTCCACTAGTACCAAAGAAGTAACCGCCGCGTTAGAAAAATATTTTGATTATTATAGCCGACCAAGAAGAGTTATATCCGACAGAGGTACGTGTTTTACGTCGTTTGAGTTTGCTGAGTTTGTAGAAAACCGAAATATTGAACACATTAAAGTAGCGACTGCTGCCCCTCAAGCCAATGGGCAGGTCGAACGTGTGAACCGTGTGTTGACCCCAATGTTGGGAAAGCTGTCAGAACCTTTAGCCCAAGCCGATTGGTATAAATTAGTTAATCGTGTGGAGTTCGCTATTAATAACTCAGTGCAGTGTAGTACCGGTAAAACTCCGTCAATGTTGTTGTTTGGTTGCGATCAGCGAGGCCCCTTAGTAGACGAATTAACCGAGTATCTTGACGAGAAATTTAGTTCAGAAAACCCCTGTAACCTTGAGGCCACTAGGCAAGAGGCAAGTGCGAAAATTCAATTATCGCAGGAGCGCAATGAAAAGCGGTACGCCTTAAGGCATAGGGCACCATTATCCTATAGAGTCAATGATTTTGTTGCCATTCGCAATGTAGATGTCACTCCCGGGTCGTGCAAAAAGTTCGCTCCTAAATACCGTGGTCCTTATAAGATAAACCGAGTTCTTCCAAATGACCGTTACGAAGTCACTGATATTGACGATTGTCACTTACTCAATTGCCCTACAAAGGTATCTTAGAATCAGCCCGACTCAAGCCGTGGATGCATGCGTGTGATAAAACTGTAAGTTTCTGTTTGTAATATGTATTTGATAAGCAGTATTTATATGTATATTGTATGTTTGTTGAATTGTATGATCGAGGTCGATCAAATGTCAGGATTGGCCGAATGTAAACATTAGGAATATTTTAAAAAAGCCCGCTCCTCGTCTCAGTGAATTTCCCCGATAACCGAATTTGGGCACAATAAAAGGGTATAATACGCTAAGGCGGGGTACGGGCACACTCTCTTGAATATAGTCAATAAGACCGCATGTGCACTTAATTTGAAAATAAATAAAATCCGGAAATATAAAGACAATCCCAAGGGATTAATTACTTTAAAAAGTAGAGAGTTTACACCGGGTGAGAAAAACCGTGATGAACCAATCGATGAATCTCAACAAAAATTTACGGTAGAAGTTCACAATGTCAGTATTGACAAAACTATTTGTGCAATCAAATCACGGTTTACGGAGCATGGAAAACTAGCAGCAGATTTCTTATGCCTCGACCCGAAAAAGATTCCTCATATCGTAGCTGTTTCTTGCCTATAAATTTCTTTTGACATTTGTAATACGCAAGTAGGTTAAAAGATAATTTTCCGAGTTAAAATATGTCAAAAATAGATTGAGAACCTGTTTGACGCAAAAGCATTTAGAAACTTTCTTGCTTATGGGAGTTGAAAAAAAAAACTTGGATCAAATTGAAGATGAACGAATTATTAACGACTTATCCTTACGGAGCAATTTACTTGAAAAGCTTTTAACTGTTTGATGAGTGTTAAAATCTAGTAAAATTACGCCTTACGTAGAAGCGCATTGTTGAAAAAAGATAGGCAAATTAAAATGTTTGTTTGTTTCGTTTTATTCACATAAACGATCATACTTGATGTAAAACTCAAAAATGTGTACCTTTAATTTTAATCGACAAAAATTTTTTAAGCATATAGTATAGGGGGCCCTTTAACTTGTATGCCCGGTGGGCCCTTAGGGTCCCAGTCCGGGCCTGGTTCTTTCACTTCTTTAATGAAATTTAATTTCAATTTATATCAGCTAATTCTAAAATGTCGTTTCCAATTGCTACTTCATAGTCAATATCCTCTTTCCTATAAACATGGAACATTAGGGGCCATTGAAGACCTTCAATATCACATATCTTCGCCACACTTGAATCATTTTCTCGGCTGTTTAGATATTTCTGCTTTCTGCGACCAAAGTAAATCTTTCCATTAATTGTAATCTGTTTCTTTAGCTGAATGACTGTCCTTGCCTGATACTTTTGTTAGAATAGTGGCCAATGATTATTCTAATAGTACTAGTAGAGAGAGCAGAGCATAGGATCATTGTTTAAGTTGAGGGAGAGCGTGTTAAAGAGGCCGTAAATCATTTGCAAAGAGACTGTCAACTTAGTCGCACGTCAAGGTCCAAAAGTGTTATTTTTATAAGTATGTTTAAATCTTAACAATAATAATTACGCAACCGCTATGTTCAACCGTTTCCCTTAGACTGCCACGCATGCTGTCTCTCATGACTCTCGCTGATCCCATAATCATTCGCTCTCCGAGATACATGCCGGGCGCTCAGAGAGAGAGTGAGAAAGAGAGAGCCTGCTACAAGTAGTTCATATACACTATATAATTTAGTGTTATATTTCTCAATAATGTTGGCGCAATATGTTTCGTAATGTACTGTGGCTCCAACAAAATTAGTACCGCAGTCACTATAAACGTGCATAGGCCACGTCTGCCAATGAAACCGTTAAATGCTCCTATAAACGCATTTGAGGTCAGATCTCCAACTGGTTCCAAATGAATGGCCTTCGTCACTAGACATACAAACACAACAATATATCCCTTCTGGGATACACGTCCTCTTCCTTTGAGGGCGAAATATTTACGGGTCCAGCGTAGTCCACTCCAACGGATGAGAATGCTCTAGAAGGGCGTACCCGTACTAATGGTAACATTCCCATTTTCTGACCTGCAAATTAAGGCTTCATCTTAAAACAACCGAGACGTAAAACACGTTTGTTCAAATCAAAATACGGATTAAGAGAGAGTAGTATGCTGTCCTTTGCTATTACCCTTCCTACCGATAGCGCCTTTAATTCAGAGTCAAAACAATCCTTCTGCACCATCCTAATCAATTCACGTAGGCCCTCTTCTAATTCCACAATTGAGAATCCCTATCCTCTTCGTTCTGCCACAGATGTACGACAATTATATACGCAACGTTTTATATATGATATAATCCAGACGAGTCGTGTATACGATGAATACTTGCTGATAAATGCTACACTTGGCATTTCTTCCACTGATATCTTATGGCAGGTCACCTTTCTGACTTCAATGTCAACAACCAACAGCGAATCCTGATCAATGCCACGGCTTAGATAATCTGCAGGGTTATCTTTTGAGGCGACGTGTCTCCATTGCCTTTCGTCTGAGATTCCAGGATTTTATTAATTTCGATTGAACACAAATACTTTCCAGTTCGCAGCTCCACCACGGATCCAACTGATGGTTATCATAGAATCTAACCAAAAATAGTGTTCGAATAATTAAGGTTAATTCTTAGATTCTCCTTTAAATACTTATAAATTTTGTTACTATGTTTGGTAACTCTTTCATGAACTTCTCCCATTCTCTCTTAATAGTGTCCGGTAGTGTGCTATCCCAGCCAATTTTCTCCTTCCACAGTTGGTGCATGAGAATTTTGGCAGTAATCATTATCGGACTAAGCCATCCCTTGGGATCAAACAGTCGTTCAATTGCTGATAGTATTGTCCTCTTTGTAGGTGAGCTTATTGGTGGAACGACATGCAAAGCAAAACGGAACTCATTCCACCTAAAGTGCGAATAGTATCATTACCTTCCAGGTGTGACAATCCGCTTGATTCTCAATGCTCAACTGGTATGTTCTCTAATAGCTTTGGGCAATTACTCGCCCACTTCCGTAGTTCGAATGTAGCACTATGAAGCATTCCAATCACTGGGTTCTTGACATCCTCCGAGAGCTGGCCACAACGTCGCAAGGGTCGCCGACGTTAAAACGTCGGAAGGGTCGAACTACAAAAAAACGATCCACAAATTGGCATTCTTGCCGATTTTTTGAAGGCCTAATAGCCCTCTCCAGCAAGCCAGTGTTAGCGCAGATGAGCGCTAGTGTATTGTTCGTGTCGTCGTTCAATGTTTGATGTTAGAATTGGGGGCGAGCCGAGAGCGTATGAGTCGCATGGAGCGACTTCGCCCGCTCCGCCTGGTTAGTCAAACGAAATATGAAAAATAAATAGTCGAAAATTACCTATGAATGCGATTCTATTTCTTATTTTTTGTCGAAAATTCACGTCAATTCGTTAACGGTCAGTTATACATATATACTTAATTTAATAATCATTAAAACTTTAATGATTTTCCATGGAGCATGGAACGTTAGTGTGTTTAACTTCTAGCCATTTTACTGATTCCTCCTGAGTTCTTTTAGTTAAAAAGACTCTTTGTGGATACAAATAATTCCTCTTCTGTAAGTGATGGGACTACCATTAAATCCTTAGTGGGATCCTTGTAAGTAACAGCGCATTTCATAGTGCAATCTTCTCTGATGTTCTGATGCTCTAATACCGCTATGCCTACTCTATTCAAATCATTGCTAGCTTGAGCTTATTTAAGTTTGTGGTGTAATACATTTTCCAACATTACACATGATATAGGACTCAACGGATGTACCTGCTTCATTTTTCACCACTTCTGTGCTTAATCTCAAATTGAAAATCTTAAAAAAATAAATCCCAAGGCGAAAGTTTTACTAGAATATTCCATTCCGCTGGACTGTTTTCCAATGAGTTCTTTCCAGGCCCGGACTGGCCCACCGGGCAACCGTGTAAATGCCCGGTGGGCATCAAGGTAGGGGACCCCTTTTGATGAAATTTCATGTAGTAGAGTAGCATTTTTTAGTCACTAGGGCCGTTCGTACGAGGTTCCCACTAAGAATCATTTTTGTACCATAATAAATCGATTGACGCTGGGGCCCCTGTCGTTCATAGGCTCTGTAAGACACTCGAATTTCAGGCATTGTCTTCCAAAGCGCAGAAGTATTATTTAGCAGAGGACTTTATTTTATTTTTACTAGGTTCTAATACACAAGGTTCCTAGTAAAAAACGACGCACAAAAAGAAAAGGTTACCGGGTGAGAAAAACCGTGATGAACCAATCGATGAACCTCAACAAAAATTTACGGTAGAAGTTCACAATGTCAGTATTGATAAAACTATTTGTGCAATCAAATCACGGTTTACGGAGCATGGAAAACTAGCAGCAGATTTCTTATGCCTCGACCCGAAAAAGATTCCTCATATCGTAGCTGTTTCTTGCCTATAAATTTCTTTTGACACTTTCTTATACGCAAGTAGGTTGCGAAAGATAATTTTCCAAGTTAAAATATGTCAAAAATAGATTGAGAAGCTGTTTGACGCAAAAGCATTTAGACACTTTCTTGCTTATGGGAGTTGAAAAAAAAAACTTGGATCAAATTGAAGATGAAGGAATTATTAACGACTTATCCTTACGGAGCAATTTACTTGAAAAGCTTTTGACTGTTTGATGAGTGTTAAAATCTAGTAAAATTACGCCTTACGTAGAAGCGCATTGTTGAAAAAAGATAGGCAAATTAAAATGTTTGTTTGTTTCGTTTTATTCACATAAACGATCATACTTGATGTAAAACTCAAAAATGTGTACCTTTAATTTTCCTCGACAAAAATTTTTTAAGCATATAGTATAGGGGGCCCTTTAACTTGTATGCCCGGTGGGCCCTTAGGGTCCCAGTCCGGGCCTGGTTCTTTCACTTCTTTAATGAAATTTAATTTCAATTTATATCAGCTAATTCTAAAATGTCGTTTCCAATTGCTACTTCATAGTCAAAATCCTCTTTCCTATAAACATGGAACATTAGGGGCCATTGAAGACCTTCAATATCACATATCTTCGCCACACTTGAATCATTTTCTCGGCTGTTTAGATATTTCTGCTTTTCTATCATCCCTCGCAATATGATTTCTGTTTATATTTTTCATTTGAGGGCGACCAAAGTAAATCTTTCCATTAATTGTAATCTGTTTCTTTTGCTGAATGACTGTCCTTGCCTGATACTTTTGTTAGCTTTTGAATCGGGTATTCCTTCTATGAAATATTATATAAGACTAGTTTCATATACATATATGGAACTGCCTATGTTCCTCAGAATATAAAGGTATTGGACGAAAATTGTTGGAGGAGAACTCCTGAATTGAAACTCATTAATTTAATTATTCCGAAATATTAACCATTGGGTTAAATAGCTAAACTATCGATATATCGCAAGCTCAAGGAGAGTTCAATCTAGCATCATTGTTGGCTCTCTTCTTGCGTTTCCCTTTACACTTCACTTTGAATTACTCTCTCTCACTCGTAGCATATAAGAATTCATGAAATCACTGTAACAAGAGAACTCGAATGCGACGGACGCATAAATAAATGTAAAACTACATAACGTCGTCTAATCTGTTTCGGGAAGAATGTGGCAAGGGAAGTTGAATCATCGAATCCAACCGAGTAGCAGTTTATTATATGGCCGAGAAATTGGCCAACATTTTGGCGACCGTGACAGGACTTATACTTGCTGTTAAATAAGTTTTTGTTCAATCGCAACTAAGTTGGACTCGTCGTTTCATAATTTCGTAAGCCACCACAAGTTTCCGATAATAGATTGCAAGAGGCAATCAATCATCAAACACCCGTTGAGACATCTAAAACCACGTTTAAACTCTCCACATACTGCAGTAAAGTCATTGGAATGAAACCGCAAGTATTCAATCAAACAATTACTGTACTCGCACATGTACAATAAAAGAAAACCGAACAGTTATATTTTCGTCGTTTGTCATTCCACTCTCTACATACCCAAACACACGAGCGTGAGTGCCTGCGCCAACTGTACATCAAAAACCCGTTAAGTTTGCGAACATAAGTATATGTATGTATATACATATAACTAATCAACATTCGCGTTGGTTCTGCTACTTGGATGTGTTGCTGGCTTTTATTGAAGCATTATGGGCAAAGACGGTTCAAATACTCCCGTAAGCTCAAAGGGAACAGACAAACTAACAAATCTTAGATCCCAGCGGACTCAGTTTGAAAATCACATTCGAAATTTACATGAAAAGATCATTGCTACTAGCGACCAAGAAGATGCCGATACACTAGACTGCAGACTTCAAATACTTGAATCGCATTATAGGCAAATTACTCATATTCAAACACAAATTGAAAATTTGCACGTAATTGATAAAGAGCGCAGTAATTTGGATGAAATGTACATAAAGGTCAAGGTACATTTATTGTCTCTTTTACAAAGAAAACGTTCAACGGGTCCAGTAAACACATCGGATATGAGTTTTATGAGTTCTTCAATGTCTCCTACAGTGGTTCACAGTCAACGATTGCCTAAACTGAAATTACCCAGTTTCGATGGCAAATATTCAGCGTTTAAGAGATTCAAATCGTCTTTCCTGAATCTAATTCACAACGATCACCACATGCCAACAATTGATAAGTTCAATTATCTTCTTGAATGTTTATCGGGACCTGCACTTGAGGTCGTGCAGTCGTTCCAAGTCACCGAACAAAACTACAGTCAAGCTTGGTCAAGATTAGAAGCTCGCTACGACAACGACGTTCTAATCTTCCATGATTGTATATCGAGTCTGTTCAATTTACCATTAGTCAAGCAACCAGAAGCAAGACTTTTGCAGAAGCTCATCGATAATGCGTCCGCTATACGCGGATCACTTCTTACACTAGGATCAACTGAGGAAATAATGAATAACATCATGATTCACATACTTCTTACGAAGGTTGATGCTGAGACCAAAGGCGTCTACGACGAAAAGCAAAGCTTCGACAAGCTTTCAACGTGGGAGGAATTCTGCACAATTCTTCATCGCCGCTGCCAGTTCCTAGAAAGTCATCAGACAGGTCAACTCGGTCAGCGCAATAGTTCACTAGGAGGAAAACGACCATCAACGTCAAAGGCATTCCTCAATATTAACTCTCAATGCTTACACTGCCATTCGACGGCGCACTATGTTAGTAATTGTAAGTCATTTGGAGAGTTATCGCTACAGCAAAGGTTCGATACAGTCAAACGGACCAATGCATGTCTTAACTGTCTGCGAACTGGACATCGCGTAACGGATTGTCCCTCACTCTCCCGGTGCAAGGTGTGCCGATCGGCTCATCATACGTTATTGCATCAATTCGCCTCCACACCGATAAAAAACCTATCATCATCGATTCAATCTGGTAATCCAATAACTAATTCACAAAGCACTTCGTTATTAACAAACACTGATAAAAAGGGGATGCTTCCTACAGCATTGATTCACATAATGGATAAGTCTGGCCAATTACATACTGTACGGGCACTTTTAGATTCATGTTCTGAACTTAATTTTATTACAGAAGAGACTGCCAAGCGGCTAAATCTGGATAGGACTCGCGTATCTCAAGAATTCAGCGGCATTACCGGAAGCAGTCAAGGCATTAAACACAATGCGTTTGCCACAATACGTTCTAGGCATTCATCATTTAAGTGGTCCGCCAACTTTGCCGTCATTAAGAAAATTTGTGCTCAGCAACCACACGAGCATATCGATACATCAAATTGGACTATACCTACGGATATCAATCTAGCCGATCCGTATTTCAATGAGCCCCACAAGATACACATTTTAATAAACACTAATGGGCTGTTTGCAGCAATCCTCGATGGTCAGCAAGGCTTGGGCGAAAACATGCCATATTTAATCAACACGGAATATGGATGGATAGTTGGTGGAAATTTGGAAACCACACACGAAAGGCCTCGACAACAATGTTTATTGGTACACGTCAACCCATCACTTGATCAGCTAGTTAAAAGATTTTGGGAAATTGAAGACTGTGAGTTTGTTGGTAACCGGCAAACCAAAGAAGAACAGGAATGCGAAAGCCATTTTTGTAAAAATGCAGTTGTAAAATCTGATGGAAGACTCCAAGTTCGACTTCCATTTAAGGAACCCCCAGAGAAGTTAGGATTCTCCTACGACAACGCAGTACGGCGTTTCAAATCCTTAGAAAATCGTCTCGACCGCGACGATCAACTAAAACAAGCATATGTAGATTTCATCAACGAGTATGTAAAACTTGGCCACATGTCTCTTAAACCTGTTGCAAGCCAGAACGAACCGCATTATTATATACCTCATCATTGCGTGTTGCGTCCGCAAAGCGTTACTACGAAACTTAGAGTTGTGTTTGATGCTTCGGCTAAAACATCATCGGGAAAATCATTAAATGAGCTGTTAATGATTGGCCCCACAATTCAACAAGACCTCTTTATAACATTTCTATCATTTCGTCTGAACAGGTATGCACTTACAGGCGACATAGCCAAGATGTATCGCCAATTTGTCATAGATCCAAGAGACCGGAGATTTCAGCGCATTGTATGGCGACCAACAAAAACAGAAGAACTAAAAACTTACGAGCTCAACACCGTGACATATGGCATGTCAGCTGCACCCTTCTTAGCTATCAGAGGTGTTCACCATATTGCCGATTTGTACTCACATGATCATCCTATAGGAGCTAAAACATTACGCAACGACTTATATGTGGATGACTTGCTAACCGGAGCTGATAGCGTAACCGAGCTTCAACACATTAAAAATGATACAGTAGACATCTTAGCACAGGCTGGATTGCATCTTACAAAATTTAGTAGCAACTGCAAGGAAATTACGAAAACTTCAGAGGACGAAGTATTTATCGCCATGGAAGATCAAGACACTACCAAAACTCTGGGGATGACGTGGATGCCCAGCAGCGACATCTTTACATTTCGATACATTTGTGACCACCGAGAACCATTTACCAAACGGTCAATTCTTTCAGTAGTAGCAAGAATGTTTGACTTGCTGGGATTCATAAGTCCGGTCATTGTTCGGTGCAAAATTCTTATGCAAGACTTGACACTCAAGGGCCTAGATTGGGATGAGCCTGTCGATGGTCGAATTAAGGAAAGATGGAAAGAACTTTTACAGGATATTAAAGACTTATCAAATCTACAAATACCACGATATGTAAACACATCAAAAACGTATCGATGCGAAATACACGGATTCGCTGACGCATCCGAAAGAGCGTACGGATGCTGTCTTTATGTTCGATCAGAATTCCCGAGTGGAGTCAAAGTCACTTTACTCGTTGCGAAATCAAAGATAGCACCTACCAAGACACAGTCATTGCCTAAGTTAGAACTGTGCGGAGCATTGTTGCTCAGTCGGACTTGGCGCAAATTCGAAAGGACATTAAAATTATACATCGACAAGGTATACTTTTGGACCGATTCAAAAATTGTTCTGCAATGGCTGAAACTTCATGCATCAACACTAAATTGTTTTGTAGCAAATAGAGTATCAGAGTTACAACAACACACGGAAGAAATAATATGGAAGCACGTCCCTTCTACTAAGAATCCAGCAGACATCGTTTCTCGTGGTTGTCGGACATCAGAGCTGCAAACAAGCATGTGGATAACAGGGCCAACATTTTTAAAATTGTCTAAGGCCGAATGGCCAATTCTTAAGGAACCCCTTCCGCCGCCTATCGAGGTAAGAACCAAGTCAGCACTTCTATGTAGCAGAGCAGACAACGCTAATTCACAATCTATTCTAAATATGATCATAAATAATTCTTCATCGTATATTCGAATTGTTCGAATTGTTTCATACCTCTATCGCAGCGTGAACAAAGTGAAGCCTGATCGCACTCTAAGTTCATCATCGATAGCCGATATTCGCATTACTGAGACAGAAATGTATCAATCGTTTTGGAAAATTGTTGCACTAATACAACAAGAATGTTATGCTGATGAAATATCTTTACTAAAAAACAAACAAACCTTAACACCGTGTCTACAGCGTTTGACACCATTCATGCACACAATGACATTTGGACAAACTGCAGTATGTGTAATGAGAGTCGGAGGACGTCTTGAAAACGGAGACCTTCCATTCAACGCCAAGCATCAGGCCCTGCTACCACAAAATCATCGTTTTACCAAGCTATACATCGAATTCTTGCACAACAAAAATCTTCATGCTGGCCCAAAGTTTATTTTATCTCTTTTGAGAGAACGAATTTGGGTAATCAACGCACGAGCGTTGATTAGAAAAGTTGTGCGAAGCTGCATCCGCTGCTTTCACTTTAAACCTCGCCTCATAACTCAACTGATGGGCAATCTACCTGCCGATCGACTACGAGCTGAAAGACCATTCCTAGTAACAGGAGTAGATTTTTGCGGCCCTTTTTTCACGTCTTACCGGATTCGCGGAAGGCCGCCGTACAAAACATATGCGGCAATTTTTGTATGTTTTGCTTCAAAGGCAATTCATATTGAATTAGTCTCCGAGTTGTCAACAAATGCATTTCTGCTTTGTATACGTAGATTTGTAGCGCGCCGTGGGGTACCATTGCGCATGGTTTGCGACAACGCCACAAATTTTGTTGGCGCTGCTACAAGGCTAGCTGAGTTTAAGTCAAAATTGTTTACCTCAGACGTCATAGGTCACATAAAAACATATAGTTCAATTAAAGGATTTAACTTTTGCTTTATTCCCCCTAGAGCTCCACACTTTGGCGGCCTCTGGGAAGCGTCAGTAAAATCAGCGAAGACACTGGCTCTGAAGAATATTTCAAACGCATCTCTTACTTTCGAGGAACTACTCACTGTGTTCTCAGATGTGGAAGCTATCCTTAATTCAAGGCCAATAGCACCCACTTCAGATGACCCCAACGATTTCAATGCTCTCACTCCTGGGCATTTGCTGATTGGAACCGAATTAACGTCAGTACCAGAATCATTACTTTACCATTCCACGGACCCTCCCGGAACGGAACTTCGGTATCTGGATAGATGGCAGCGAGTGACCTATTTGAAACAACAATTCTGGACACTGTGGGCACGGGATTATGTTCATAACTTACAACAACGCAGCAAATGGATTTACGGAAAACCAAATGTGGCGTTGGGACAACTAGTTATAGTACACGAAGACAACGTGCCGGCTCAACATTGGCCTTTAGCAAGAATAGTGTCTGTAAATGCCGGACCTGATGACAAAATTCGAGTGGTCGAACTTAGGACTGCAAAAGGAATCTTCAAAAGGCCAATTCACAAGATCGCTCCGCTTCCAGAATCATTTATTTGAAAGTTGGTTCTTTCAACAGGGGGAGCATGTTGGAGGAGAACTCCTGAATTGAAACTCATTAATTTAATTATTCCGAAATATTAACCATTGGGTTAAATAGCTAAACTATCGATATATCGCAAGCTCAAGGAGAGTTCAATCTAGCATCACTGTTGGCTCTCTTCTTGCGTTTCCCTTTACACTTCACTTTGAATTACTCTCTCTCACTCGTAGCATATAAGAATTCATGAAATCACTGTAACAAGAGAACTCGAATGCGACGGACGCATAAATAAATGTAAAACTACATAACGTCGTCTAATCTGTTTCGGGAAGAATGTGGCAAGGGAAGTTGAATCATCGAATCCAACCGAGTAGCAGTTTATTATATGGCCGAGAAATTGGCCAACAAAAATCTTTATTTGTTTCCGTTTCCGTCTGTTTCGCAACAATTTATGTATTTCAATCTGAGCCGCAATTGCTTAACAAAATTCTTTTTAATGATATCCAATCAGTCACTACTCGCTCACTACACACAAAAGCTTTTGCTCATCCTTTCAATTTTCGACAGCCACCAAATCGAAATGTTCAAGAAGACGATCTTGCATCGATTGCTTTCTACCAGTTACTACCAAATTTTAACTGGCCAACTTTGCTTTGTAGCTTAGCCAATTTTTAGCTTCTCTGCTATGTTCCAGGCCATTTGCCACATGAATCTACCATCTCAGTAAATAGTTCTCACTTGGACGTTTCGCTGTTTTTGTCTACTGTTGTTGTTGTCTACTTTTATTTTTCCGGGTATCGAGCGCAAAAAACAGCTGTTTTTATATGTATGTATGTGGGAAATGGCATTGAGAGAGAGCAATCCAAAGCGATAGAAGAGAAGAGATAAACACGTAGTGGCCAATGATTATTCTAATAGTACTAGTAGAGAGAGCAGAGTATAGGATCATTGTTTAAGTTGAGGGAGAGCGTGTTTAAGAGGCCGTAAATCATTTGCAAAGAGACTGTCAACATAGTCGCACGTCAAGGTCCAAAAGTGTTATTTTTATAAGTTTGTTTAAATCTTAACAATAATAATTACGCAACCGCTATGTTCAACCGTTTCCCTTAGACTGCCACGCATGCTATCTCTCATGACTCTCGCTGATCCCACAATCATTCGCTCTCCGAGATACATGCCGGGTGCTCAGAGAGAGTGAGAAAGAGAGAGCCTGCTACAAGTAGTAGCATACACTATATATTTAGTGTTATATTTCTCAATATTGTTGGCGCAATATGTTTTGTAATGTACTGTGGCTCCAACAAAATTAGTACCGCAGTCACCATAAACGTGCATAGGCCACGTCTGACAATGAAACGGTTAAATGCTCCTATAAACGCATCTGAGGTCAGAACTCCAACTGGTTCCAAATGAATGGCCTTCGTCACTAGACATACGAACACAACAATATATCCCTTCTGGGATACACGTCCTCTTCCTTTGAGGGCGAAATATTTACGGGTCCAGCGTAGTCCAAAATGTAAGTTATTTTTTAATAAACTTTGATGAAATTACTTAATTTTCTTAAAAGGATTCTGTCTATAATAAGTAGTAAAATTTATTTTAGTTTAAACTGTCATAATCAGATTTAAGTATAGGTAGGTACTGAAAGTTTTAACTGTGTTTTCAAATTTTCAGTACAGTTGGTAGTATGTATATATAAATGTCACTTGATAAATCATTTAAAAAATGTAAAACAAATTTTTATCTCACTCAACAGCTGTTTCTGTTCAATGCAACTCACTTTTGAGGTAACAGGTGTTTTTATTTTACACCTTGTATAAACATAGACCCCAAATCATAAAACAGAAAAAGCGTGTGTGCAATTGTGTAAAAAACACACCTTTATATAGTAGATATATTCAGAAATTTTTAAAAGTTTTTGAAACTTACCGCCAAACTCTTATTAATGCTTACGCCTCATCTTACACTTCCCTATGAATTTTTGTATATAAAATGCATTTTACAACTTTTAGCTGATGGGTCTTTTTGTTAATGAAAGGCGTTTCCTAATACAAAAACATGTCTGATTTAGAGGACATTTAAAGGATCAACTTCTGAGAAGAGTTTAGAATTTTAATGAATTTATAGAATTTTCTTTCCGTTTAATGTATTTAAAGCATGATGTGCCTTGTATGTAGATTTTATTTATTTTTTTTGTTTTTTGTTCCAAAAATTATATTTATTAAAATTGTTTCGAATTCCGTTTCCCGTATATTTTGAATTCAGTCAGTTTTCCATGACATTCGATTGTAAATCATATAATTTTCATATACGCTGAAATTTTTGTATTTTAATGTTTTGCAGAATAAAATTCGAGAAAATTTTTTTAAATGGATTCTGCAAAATTTACGGAATTTGGAGTAACCATGATTTTGTGTTGGTCTTCTTCTTTTATTATTCATCTTTCATATGGATTTATTGTTAAAGTTTTATTAATTATGTAAAACAATAATCGTTAGTCAAATAGTAAAGCTCTGGAGCAGTAAAATAAAAATGTAGAAAACACAAAAAATCACAAAAAAAAAGTAAAACAATTGCACACAACACAAATAATTTCTACTGACTTACATACATATGTATACATCGATTTATATATATATATTGTGATATATCGGTTCAATATATATATATATATAATTTTAGTAATGATTTGTTTTTTATATAATGCTCAGACAACTGACTATTTTTTTATGTAGGTATGTTGTTTTTGCTGTCTGTTATTTGTAATTAATATTTGTGATAATGAAGAAATTCGACGAAAAAAAAATATGAAAAAGAAATTAGTTAGGGCTACTTAATTGCTTACAGTTAATAACTTGTCAACTTCTTCTCAAATTTTAAGGTAGCCCTGATTCGAAGACATTAAATAATAAGAAGAAAACAGTTAATAATATTATAAAGTTATCATAAAAAAATGTAATAAGGTGTTTGTAAACATTTCGTGGCTCCAATTTGCATGTTTTGGTCTATGCCAGTTTTGATTTGTTTTTAGTTTGCAACTAATAAAAAACTAAAGAGTTTGAGTTTTTCTTGCTTTTCTTGTTTGCATATTTTGTTTTTTTATGTGTTTTTATTATGTTAAATTTATATAAATAATTTTTATTTTGTTTTGTTTTTCTTTCTCACAACATAATTTAAAAGGCTTGGGCTTATTAAAATAAATTAACAGCATTACAGCGATTAAAATTAGAAAACTAAATTAAAAGAAAATTTCTTCTCTTTTTTTAACATTTTATAGAATTTCATCCGTTTTTATACCCTTGCAGAGGGTATTATAAAATTGGTCAGATGTTTGTAACGCACAGAAGGAGACGTTTCCGACCCCATAAAGTATATATATTCTTGATCAGCATGAGAAGCTGAGTCGATATAGCCATGTCCGACTGTCCGTCTGTCCGTCCGTCCGTGCGTATGCGTTTTACTCAGCCGTCTTAAGAGCTATCGGGCTGAAAATTTTTTTGAAATTTTTGAACATGTAAAATTATTATTACCAAGGACTGCAAGGGTATATAAACTTCGGCATAGCCGATGTTAGCTTCTTTGATATTTTTTGTGTTTTGTGTTCAAACTTTCAGCCTAAATTTGTTACCTTGTTTTTTTTAAAACAATAAATTTAACTTAGTTGGCGCTTTCTTCCTTTATAATGTAAGTGTAATGGTTTTTATTTTGTTTTGTTTACTTTTAATGTATCTATATCGATCACTTCCATTCGACGCCTTGTTTTTAATGCTAACTTTTATGTTTCTTTGTTGGTTTTTTGTTGTTTTTCTTATTTTTGTTGTTTTTGACACACAAATTTCAGTTGGTTTTTTCTCATTTTTCTCTTTTACATGGCTTAAATTTAAACATTAGATTTTCTCTTCTTTTTTTTTACTTCTTTCTTTGATGGTTTTGTTTTTAGTTTTTAGAATTTGAGTAGTTGTTGGTTTTTGTTGTTTGACTATGTATTTTGGTGGTGAGAGTGCGCCTAGTTTTGGGTGCCACTGTATTCTTTTCGATTGAAGTTAATGAGCGTAAAAAGATGAATATATCATATCAATTGATTGATCCACATTGTTTTAATGTAATATATGTATTGTTTGTTAAATAAGTTGGTTTTTACTTTGTTTTCTGTTGCACGTCGTCGCTCTGATTGTACAACATTATATATGTGGAACTAAGGTATTGTTTTACAAATAAACACAGTCCCGGTTATAGTTTTATTTTAGTTTTATTTAATGTTAAGATAAGTATTGATTTTTAGTTAATAGTAGATATAATTATAATTAATTGTTTAATTTATTTCGCGTTTTCGTCGTGTGTACGTCTTACACTTTCGGCTTTTCGTCTTAAAATGTCGTCTTTTAGTCTTTAACTTCGTTTTCTTAATGCTTCTCTGTCTAACCGGCTTGCCAGATTGTCTTGCGCTTCTTTGAGCCAGCTGACTGAACTAGGGCTGGCTGAATAGGATTGCCAGACCATTCCCACAAATCGGCCATCCTACACTTCATTCGCCCGAATGCATCGTCGTCGTCGTCGTATGGTACCCATGGTTTCATATACTCAGCGCAAGTGCTCGTCTGCCTTGGGCCTTCGCTGAATACTGAGTCTTTTTGCCACGTCGTAGGTGTCGTTGAATTTTACCTTATGATCCGGTATGGACCAAGATATTCGGCTTTAGCTTTAACCCAGGCCAAGTTGGGTTCTTTTGATGGCAACTAAATCGCCTATCTTATACTTCGATGCTAGGCTTCGTCTTAAGTTGTACCTGTTTTTGTTCTCATCTTGAATTTGTAGAATAGTTGCTTTGCTTCTTTACGTTGTTTATCTCGCTCATCATTAAAGTGTTGAATCATTTCGTCTTCTATCATTTCCTTGATTTTGATATCAGACTTTAATCGCATCTTTGTTCCCGTAAGCAGCTCAAAAGGAGTTGTTTTTATACTTCTACTAAATGTTGAATTGATGACTTGCTGGACATTATTTACAAATTTGTACCGTTTTCTTGGATCGTCGCTTGAGAGTTTAGAAAGGACTGCGATGATTGTTGTATTTAGCCTCTCTACTTGGCCGTTCGCTCGAGGAAGTCCCGTCGTGATGAGATGATGTTTTATGCCTTCGCTTTTGCAATACAAATTCCTAGTCGAATTCCTCCGAAGAAAAAGCTGATCCTTTGTCCGATATTATTTGGGATGGATTGCCAAAAACCTTGCTGTGCTCCTGTAGTCGTAAAACTGCATCTTTTGAAGTCGACTTTGTTGGTACAGCCAACAAAACTTGTTGAAACTATCGATGACTGCCAGGATATGTTTATACTGTTTATGCGTTGATTCCAGAGGTCATAAAAAATCGATATGTTAGGTCATTAGTTTGTTTGTTGTTCATCTATGTCACCCGTTACATAGATGAACAACAAACAAACGTTGTTGCTTTAAAACGTTTGGTTTTTTAAAATTGAAATGAAACACACAAATTTGAATATTATTGTTAAATTTTATTTGAGATGATAAAACAATCTCTGCCAATTAGTTTTTTAAAATGACTTCATGTAAATGTTGGCGCGACTGCGTTTCAAGTGATCAACACGGAAGGTCCAATTTTGCACCATTTTTTCGAGCATGTCTAAGGGAATTTCGCCAATAACACGACTGATATTGTCTTCCAATGCACCAATTGACGCTGGTTTGTCCTGGTAAACCAATGACTTTACATATCCACAAAAAATAATCCAGTGGTGTAATGTCACATGACCGCGGTGGCCACTGATGGGTCCAAAACGAGAGATTAATTGTTCACCGAACTCATCTTTCAATAGGTCCATTGTCTCACGTGCTGTGTGGCATGTTGCACCGTCTTGTTGAAACCACATATCAACCAGATCATTATCTCTCATTTTGGGCAAAAAAAAAGTCTGTTATCATCGAACGATAACGCTGTCCATTGACGGTGACGTGGCGACCGTTATCGTCTTTGAATAAAATGGTCCAATGATACGCCAGCCCATAAACCGCACCAAACAGTGTTTTTTTCTGGATGCATAGGCAGTTCTTGAATGGCTCTTGGCTGCTCATCACACCAGATACGACAGTTTTGTTTATTGACGTATCCGTTGAGCCAGAAATGTGCTTCATCGCTGAAGATTATTCGACGGTAAACAGCGGATCTTCATCGAGCTGTTCCATGCCCATTCAGCAAAAATTCGACGTTGTGGCAAGTCATTCGGCTTCAATTCTTGAACCAATTGAATTTTATAGGGTTTTAAACCTAAATCATTGCGCAAATCTTCCATGTGTCGAAGGACACAGTCCCAATTGCTGAGAATGCCGACGAATGGACAATTCATGATCTTCATTGACACTGGCCGCTACAGCTGCAATATTCTCTTATGTGCGCACTCTCCGTACACGATTCGATGGTTGAATGTCAATAAAGTAAATGTGTGCGAAATTTGTCCACAATTGCCTTTATGGCTTGCTCGGTTGGTCAGTTGTGTCGACCATAATAAGGACGTAATTTGCGAAACACATTTTTCACAGAACACGAATTTTTGATAATAAATTCAATGATTTGTAAACGTATAATGGATGAAGCTCTCCTTCTTGTTTTCTTTGCTTGCGGTTAGTCACGATACATCTTATGCAACAGCTTATACATCTTTTTATTTTCTCTTCCAGATTAGGTATTCAATATTCTTTTCCAATGATCTCTCGTGTCTTCTTGATGGAAAATTACCATGATCGTGGGCCTCTTTTATTAGTTCTCGTTGCATACTCGTTGGTACGACACTAAGTTCGTTGTCCGAGATAAGTTTGTGCAGAACTCAGCCTTTAAAAAATAGTTATTGCGATTCGTCTTATCTGCCAATACGTCTATAATAGCCTTCAGCTGGTCGTCCTGAGCTTGCAGATGCTTTATTCTGCTATGCATATTGGTTTCGGTGATCATCATCATTGGTGCACGACTGAGTGCATCAGTGTTCGACGTCAATTGAAATTCATGCATTTGGAGAATCCAACGAGCTACTCGTGTGCACAGACCCTTTTTCTGAATAGTTTTAGCTAGAGCATTGCAATCTGTAACAAGTTTGAAGCGTAGTCCTAGTAAATAAACTCGAAATTTCTTTAATGCTTCTACAACAGCTAAGATTTCTAACTCGTAACTGGTGAACTGTTTTTCGGCATCTGTCGTTTTCTTGCTCATGTAATACACTGGATGAAAGTGCATGTTTTCTGGCGATTCTGGAGAAGGACTGCGCCAAATCCGTCGATTGAAGCGTCCGTATGAAGCTCCGTTTCGTGTAGCTGATGAAAAATTTTCAAAACTGGCTTCTCTGTAATAAGCTTCTTTAACTTGTTAAACGCAGGTTTCTCACCAAAAATAATCAATGCATCATGTGTTGTCATATCCGTTAGAGGCTTTGCAATCAGAGAAAAATTTAATATAAACTTTCGAAAGTATCCAACTAATCCCAAGAAACCTGTAATTGTTTTAGATTAGACGGAATAGGAAACGACGACACGGCTAGCGTTTTCGATGTGGATGGACTTATACTTTGGTTCTCAATTACGTGTCCTAAATACTCAATTTTCGTTTTAAGGAACTGACATTTTTTGAAATTAATCACAAGCCCATATTCTTCGCATTGTTTGAGTACTTCTTTTAAATTGGCTACAGCTTCGTCTTCAGTTTTTGCTGGTATTATTATATCATCAACATATGTATGGCTACTCCTTTCCTGGTTAGATCTCTGAATATAGCATTGACATGCCGTTGAAAGACGCTGGGAGAGTTCGAAAGACCAAATGGAACTCGAAGAAACTGGAATTGTCCATTATGTGTTACAAAGAGGTATACTTGCGGCTCCCTTTTTCAATGCTAACATGAAAAAAACAATTTTTTAAATCTATGGAACTGAAAATACGTTCATTTTGAAGCCTGTCTAACTGATCTTCTATAAAGGGAAGTGGAAAATTATCTCTAATGATTACATTATTAATACGTTTGTAATCGATGCATAACCGATTTGATCCGTCCTGTTTTTTAACAAGCACGACTGGGCTTGTATACTCAGACTCTGATATTTCAATTATGCCATCCTTCAGCCATTGATCCGTTTGATTGTCAATGATGCATCTCTCTGCATATGAAACAAATCCGAAGGGATCAATAACCACGAAGATCGGTTCAGCAGATCTCGAGTTATAAGTGGCGTAACTAATACGACTTCCTTTTATATATATAAATGATGAAAATTTCTCAACAAATGTTAAAATGTAAGTTATTTTTTAATAAACTTGATGAAATTACTTAATTTTTTTAAAAGGATTCTGTCTATACTAAGTAGTAAAATTTATTTTAGTTTAAACTGTCATAATCAGATTTAAGTATAGGTAGGTACTGAAAGTTTTAACTGTGTTTTCAAATTTTCAGTACAGTTGGTAGTATGTATATATAAATCTCACTTGATAAATCTTTAAAAAGTATAACAAATTTTTATATACTCAACAGCTGTTTCTGTTCAATGCAACTCACTTTTGAGGTAACAGGTGTTTTTATTTTACACCTTGTATAAACATAGACCCAAATCATAAAGCAGAAAAAGCGTGTGTGCAATTGTGTAAAAATACACCTTTATAGTAGATATATTCAGAATTTTTAAAAGTTTTTGAAACTTACCGCCAAACTCTTATTAATGCTTACGCCTCATCTTACCACTTCCCTATGAATTTTTGTATATAAAATGCATTTTACAACTTTTAGCTGATGGGTCTTTTGTTAATGAAAGGCGTTTCCTAATACAAAAACATGTCTGATTTAGAGGACATTTAAAGGATCAACTTCTGAGAAGAGTCCAGAATTTTAATGAATTTATAGAATTTTCTTTCCGTTTAATGTATTTAAAGCATGATTTGCCGTGTATGTAGATTTTATTTATTTTTTTTGTTTTTTGTTTCAAAAATTATATTTATTAAAGTTGTTTCGATTTCCGTTTCCCCGTATATTTGAATTCAGTCAGTTTTCCATGACATTCCGATTGTAAATCATATAATTATCATATACGCTGAAATTTTGTATTTTAATGTTTTGCAGAATAAAATTCGAGAAAATTTTTTAAATGGATTCTGCAAAATTTACTGAATTTGGAGTAACCATGATTTTGTGTTGGTCTTCTTCTTTTATTATTCATCTTTCATATGGATTTATTGTCAAATTTTTAATTAATGTAAAACAATAATCGTTAGTCAAATAGTAAAGCTCTGGAGCAGTAAAATAAAAATGTAGAAAACACAAAAAATCACAAAAAAAAGTAAAACAATTGCACACAACACAAATAATTTCTACTGACTTACATACATATGTATACATCGATTTATATATATATATCGGCGAAGAGAAGAATTCAGGGTTTCCTGAATCGTTGATTCCGTTGTTGGATTCCATTTTTTCACTAATTTTGTGCAGCGAGTCTCGACGTGCTTTACGGTTGACTTCCAGAAGGAAAAAGAGACTGAATTCTCTCAACCGCACACCGAGCCACACTCGATGACAGCCTTTGCTGTCATCGCACATGTCTAGTGTTAAACAGTTATAAATCAGTCAAGATATTCATTACTTAACACTGATCAGTAGGCGCACAATTCAAATTATTAGAAATGCCTAATTCAATCTCAGACACGGTCATCCTGACAAATTACACGTCCTCGTGTAGCAGGAGTATAAACCACCTTTACAATCTCCGACACCGTCATCCTGATAAATTACACGTCCTCGTGTAGCAGGAATATAAACCACTTTTACAAAACATCATTTTCACATCTTTGTTTTAACTAACTGAACCACAAACATTCTGTTTTATGCAGTTTGACAAATCCAGTTTAATGTTAATTCAAAAACTCTCATATTTGCTATAACATATTTCGTAACTAAAAATTCTTATTTCATATTTTTCTACTTGCCTATTTTAACATTTGTTTGTTCATATTTCTTTTACAATTCATTAAACATTACAATGTTTTCAATATTTTCTTATTTTATAACCTCCACATTTTCATTCTTATCAAACAACATTTTCGATTTTAGTTTTACAAACATTCTCTTTTTTTATGTTCTCATTTACGTTTCAAGAATCCAAGACAACAACACTCTTTCTAAAAACATTATTCCCCTAGTGCCTCATTCACTAGTCCATACGGTCTGTTTCACCCGTCTCTTTATCACAGTCTTTTCCAACTGTTTTCATACAGTCTGTTTCACCCGTCTCTTCATAACAGTCCTTTCCAACTGTTTCCATACGGTCTGTTTCACCCGTTTCACCACAGTCTATTCCAACTGTGCCATACGGTCTGTTTCACTCGTTTCACCACAGTCTCTTCCAACTGTGCCATTACGGTTTGTTTTACCCGCTTCACCCGTTTCACCAGATGAATCATACTCATCTCCGTCGATATCCAGCTCGCTTGGTACCTGCACCTCTGGCATTCTCCGTAAACTATCATGTGGGTACTTATACTGTCTTTTACTTGACATGTACATACTTCTAATACTTCTATGACCATAAAAGGTCCACGAAACTTAGGGTCCAACTTAGTCTGTTGTCGCTCCCTTTTTTTGATCAGACAATAATCTCCCTTATTGAATCTGACTACTTTTGCCTTGTCTTTATCAAATCGAAGTTTGTCATAGCTTGCTGCATTATCCATATTTCTTGTAGCCTTATTTCTTTGTTCATTTAAGTCTATCGCTCTCCCATCATCATCAATGGGAACTAATCCTAATGGTCGAGCACTCTTACCGATTAATAATTCTAACGGACTCGATTTTGTAACTGTAACAGTTTAATGCTAATTGAACGTCCCCTATAGCATCTTGCCATGAACGTTCACTGGATTCAACGATAGTTAATAGATTTTTTAAAGTGCTCATCACTCTTTCGACCTGTCCATTTGCCCGGCTAGCACCTGTCGCTATCAGGTGAAGCTGAATTTTCTGAGAAGCACAGAATTCGAAAAATTTCGATCCCGTAAAACTTCTGCCTTGATCAGCCACTAATCGAGCAGGTACTCCAAAAGCGGAATCGATGACGTTAATGCGTCAATACAACTAACTGCGTCAAGCTTATAAGTGTGGTACAAATAAACATATTTTGTAAAACCATCGATTTGAACAATGACTTACTCTTTACGATCGTTCTTCCCACTTAGTTTTCCAGTGATATCTATATGCAACGTGTGCCAAGGTATGCTAATCTTCGGAATCGAATGCAGTTCCACTTGGACTTTTCCGGACGCTGATTTTGTCACCCTACAAGTGATGCAATTCTCTACAAACTTTCGAACGTCCTTCGACATTCCCGTAAACTAGTAATGTTCGTATACTTTATCTAGGGTCTTTTCCTAACCTAAGTGTAAGATCGATTCATGTACTTGGTTTATTACACACCATCTAAAGTTTCTAGGAATGACTGGCAAACAACGAGTCCTACAATTTCTTTGAATTTTTCTGTAAAGCACATTAGCTCTCATATCATAAGTTGCAGCTAAATCTTTAGAAAGTTCACCCTCACTCAACTTGTTAATTGTTTGCAAAATATCCTGATCACGTTGTTGTTCGGCTTGAATCCAATTTTCAGAAATTTCCTTCAACTGTACATGTTTTTCTACAACTTTATATTGATTCTCTTTTTTTTTATCAGGCAAGGGATTCCTTGACAGAAAATCTACATGGGCCATACGTTTGCCTTCGTGATATTGAATATCAAAATCGAATGCTTGAAGGAATGCCCACCAGCGATACACTCTAGGTGATAGCTCAATTTTTGTTCTAGAAGCCTTTAACGAATTACAATCAGTAAAAATGACAAACCTATTACCATGTAGATAATGTCTAAAGTGTTTTACTGCATTAACTACCGCGAGTGTTTCTAACTCATAAGACGTGAATTTCGATTCACACACACTAGTAGTTTTACTGAAATATTCAACCACATACGGTTTATTTTCAATTCGATGCAAAAGTATGGCTCCATAGCCAATGGCACTTGCATCTGTATGCAGTTCTATGGGGTATTTAGGATCGAATATTACCAAGACTGGTTTGCTTGTAAGGATATCAATAATCTGTTTGCGAAGCTTCTCATGTTCATTCGTCCAATCAAAATTAATTTTAATAGATGTAAGAGAGTAAAGAGGTTTCAATAGCTGGGAGAATCCTGGTACAAATTGGCGAAAATACGAAGCCAATCCTATAAATTGCCTCAATGTTGTAATTGACCTGGGTGGTGGCAATGCGCTTAATGCTTCAATTTTACGCAAATTTGGACCAATCTCACCCGCCTGTACTTCGTATCCTAGATACTGAACAGAATCCCTCAAAAATTAGCATTTTTCTACATTAAACGAAAAGCCTGCCTTAGTCAAAATATTCAAGACGATCTCTAATCTTTCAATAGCTTCTTCCTTAGTTGACGCCACGATCATTATATCATCCATATAGATGATAACGTACGAAAATGCCAAATCACACACTGCTTTCATCACTGCTCTTTGAAAAACCGACGGTGCGTTCTTTAGACCAAACGGCATCGCTAAAAACTTAAATTGTCCGTCGGGAGTGACGAATGCAGTGTACTCAATGGAGTTCTGGGACCTGATAATACCCGCAAGCCATGTCCAAGCAAGTAAAGTATCTTGCTCCACGCAATCTAGCTATCTGATCTGAAATTAATGGTAGGGGAAACTTATCTGCAATGGTATTTCTATTTAATTCCCTATAATCGACACAGAGTCTTACAGATCCGTTTTTCTTTTTTACCAAAAGTGCTGGACTGGCATAAGGTAAACTGCTCGGCCTTATTACATTATAATCTATTAGCTCTTGAACTTTTGACCGGAGTAATTCTCTTTCACTGGGACTGAATCTGTAAGGGCGTCTTTGCACAGTCTTGGTGTTGAATTGACATTACACCAGTAGTTACGCGAGTTAAAGGAGTTCCGCGAATGAATGATTTTGAATGCTTTCTTAACAATCTTAACAATTGATTTTTATCTTCTCCCTGTGCTTATGTTGCTAAGTTATTAAAATCATGTTCGTAACTTTTTACAGAACAAACGTTAACTGTTTTGTCTTTAATTATTTCCACACCTTCTGTTGATACTATAGCAGAGTATCCTTGTGCTAAAATTTCGCGACCAATTACAATATTATTTTTCATATTATTATCTTGGACTACATGAAATACTACATCGATACAATTTCCATTTATCATTACATTACTTGTGATTTGAATTGACGAAACTACACTAACATTACCAATTCCACTAAATGATATTACGTTATTTGTTCTTTTCCCAGACAGTTTGTGTGCTATGCTCTCTTTGACTAACGAGCATTCTGCGCTAGAGGTGGGAAACTATCGATGGCACTATCGACACTATCGATGGTTGAGCACTATCGAGTCGACTCACTATCGATGGTCATGCAGTACCGATAGTGTATCGATAGTGCCTCGATAGTGTCACCAATAGTTGTGAAATAAATTCCGCGTTTTGAAAAAGTGGCGTCGCTTGGCTGGTGAAAAATTTTCTTGCTTTCAATTACAAAACAAAAACATAATTTTAAAGAAATGGATCGCTTTCTCCAAGTGGGTAATAAAAATAAGAGTAGTTGAAGCAATTTCAAAGCAACCGAAAATACGTCCAACTTGCGGGATCACCTGAAACGGTTTCATCCTAGTTTAAGGGACGATGAAAGGAACTCCGCTAATTATGGAGATCAGGGCGACAGCATATTATCCACCAGCAGCAACTGCCGATCAAGTATGAGATCTTTAGATTCATACATTAAAAACTCTGTCCTGTACGATTCCAACTCATCGCGAAAAAACATTGTTGATAAAACTTTAGCGGAGATGGTCGCCTTGGATAGCATAGTAGAGGATCGTGGATTCATCAAGTACAGCAAAATTGTGGATGCCAGGTACAAGCTGCCAAGTCGCCGTCATATACAAATGGATGATGGATTTATTTAAAGAAACTTCGGCAAAGCTTTCAACCATTCTAGAAGAAGTTTCTAGTGTTGCTGTTACGTGTGACATATGGTCGTCACGTGCCAACATAAGTTTTTTTAAAGTGACTAGCCACTTTATTCATGAGTTCACTCTTAAAACAGCTTCATTGGCAACAAGAAAGCTATTGGATGCCACGAACCATTCAGCTCAAAATATTGCGAATACTTTGCAAGAAGTTTTAAATTCTTGGGGTTTGTTTGACAAAACTGAGTGTATTGTCACGGACAATGCCAGCTCCATGATCGAAGCTTGCGAGCTGTTAAAAATTCGTAACATTCCCTGCTTTGCTCACACGTTAAATTTGGTTGTTCAAGACGGTCTAAATTTCGACGATGACGAAAAAACAATGGCAATAATTTCAAATTGTAAAGCAATTGTAAAATTTTTCAAAAAAAACACTATTGCTAATGAAAAGTTTAAGATGGCGCAAGAAAAGTTTGGGTATTCACTTTTACAAGAAACTCCAACTAGATGGAATAGTTTCTTTTATATGATTCAACGAATACTGGCGACCCATGATGAAATTGCAGTAGTACTATTGTCTACATCCAATGCACCACTCCCATTTCAAGCGGAGGAAATTGATGTTTTGAAGGACTTGGAAAAAATTCTTACAGTATTTGAAGAAGTTAGCAAAAGAATATCTGGTGGGAAATATGCTACGATTTCGCTTATAATTCCCTTGACAGATGTACTTATTCGTAAAACGCATACTATTTCTTCGGATGTGCACACTGAAGTTGGACAAAAAATGGTCACTGTTTTATTAGATTCAATCGTAAAACGTTTATCGCCATATGAAAAAAAAACTGCGACGAGAATGGCGACAATTTTAGATCCCCGATTTAAAAAGATTGGGTTTCAACATATGTCAAATGCCGAACAAGCTGCACATTGTTTCGAAAACGAGTTGACGGCTTTAATGAACAAAGATAGTTCAAATGACACAAATGTGGAACCCATCTCAACAAATAAGGACCCGCTTTTCGACTACATTGGGAACAAAGCCCGTTCCATGGCTAGAAACACGCGATCGGATGCTATCATTGCGAAGAGGCAGTATTTGGAAAGGCCCTTAAGCCAACAAGATGTTGATCCCCTATTATGGATGAAAGTAAATTATAAAATTTTAAATATCAATATCCAAAAATTAATTTGTTCTCATTAATATTTTTCTTAGGTTAACCAGACGGACTTTCCTGCAATAAAAACGTTGATGTTAAAATACTTTTGCATTCCGGCCACTTCTGTCCAGTCAGAGCGGGTATTCAGCAAGGCAGGGCAAATAGTATCAGACCGCAGAACACGTCTAAAGGAGGAGAATGTGAACATTTTGTTATTTTTAGACCAAAATCTTTGGCTTACTTCCTCGGAAACCACCGAATAAGCGACTTAAAACATATATATATACATATAAATAATTAAAAACATTAAACTATGTATTTGAAAAATTAATTTTAGTTGTTTTATGTAGGTCACTATCGAGGCACTATCGAAGGCACTATCGAGGCACTATCGATGGTTTGGTAAAAAACTATCGCCGCTATCGATGGTGCCGACTATCGATAGTTTCCCACCTCTATCTCCAATTACCGATACTTTAAAGCATAAGCGTAAATTCATATGGACATCAGAAGCTCAGTCAGCATTTGAGGACTTGAAAACACGTTTAAGCAAGGCACCAGTTTTACATAGTCCCGATTTTAGAAAACCTTTCTCCATAAACTGTGACGTCAGTCATACAGGAGTTGGCGGTGTGCTAACCCAGTTAACAGAGGATAAGGACGAAGTACCCATTGCGTTTATGTCAAAAAAACTGAGGCACAAACCAGGCACAAAGAAACTACTCAGTTACAGTTTTATTAATAAGACATTGGAAAAACTCAGGCGCTACTATTACTGACCAAATCTAGTGTCAGAAGTTAAAGAGTTTATAAACAGATGTGATGTTTGTAAAGCCACTAAACACCCGAATTATACGTTAAGGCCACCATTAGGCAATTCGGGTGAAACGTCAAGATTCTTCGAGAATCTGTATGTGGATTTGTTGGGTCCTTACCCGCGTACCTAAAGAGGGTAAAAAAGTTTACCGCGGAAGTGGTTACCCAGTTTCTAGAAGAGGATCTTTTTCATTGTTTTGGGGTACCTGAGATTATAGTATCCGATAATGGGCCCCAATTTAGAGCACACCATTTTAATGAGCTGTTGCATAGGTATAAAGTGCGTCACACATATACGGCTGCATATGCTCCGCAGGCTAACGTGTCGGAGAAAGTAAACCGGTCGGTATTGGCAGCAGTGAAGGCTTCCAAGCCAGTCTTATTGGGACGAAAGTTAAGTAGTATCGCTTGTGCCTTGAGGTCTACTATTCATTCGGCGATAAACACAACACCCTATAGGATGACATTTGGTCAGCATATGGTAACCGACGAGTCCTTTTACCAAGTGCTACGGAACTAAGAATTGTTAGAGGATCGGGCTGTAAGGTTTACTAGGGACGACTCTTTCGAAATAATGGGAACTAAAGCTAAAGAGGAGTCACGAAAACAGCATGAGCGGAATGAGAATCTGTATAATTTACGTAGTCGCGAGGGGTCTTTTTCAGTGGGACAAGATGTATTTCGTAGGAACTTCCAGCAAAGTAATTTCTCAAAAGGATTTAACTCCAAGTTAGCGCCACCGTTCGTGAGGGCGAGAGTGAGACGCAAGCTCGGCAACGCGTACTATGAGTTAGAGAATCTACAAGGCCATTTGGTAGGCAAATTCCATGCAAAAGATATTAAGCAATAATTTTTTTTTTTACCCGGTTTCAAGCGAGTATCACCCTTTCCATTAGGTAAGTGTGATTTTAGTGGGGGGTTTTGTAGTAGCGCTTGTAACCGTTTGTATTTAGAAAGAAAACGAAAAAGAGAGTAGGAATGATTTTTCTTCTTTATACCTAAAACGATATATAAACGTTTTATCCCTAAAAGCGAGCAATATAGGTTTCACATACGTTCGCTGCTTTCACTTCTTGCACTGCTTGCGCTGCTTGTATTGTTAGTTAGCGTTATGCTAACTAACAGAATTTGGACTAACATTGTAAAATTTGGGAAAAAATAGGAACTGCGATTTTGAGATTCATTTTTGGTTCAGAAAATTTTCTTTGAATTTTTCAATCCGATTACCTTCTCTTGGGTTTTTTTGTGGCGCCCCCTAGGCTCCTCTAGAGTTGGGATCAGGGAAGTTTAGGGGTAATCGAGGCGAAGAGAGGGGTCCAAAGAGGACTAAGGGATAGAGATTTAGCCAAGTATGTCGGCCCCCATGGGAATGACTTTTCTTTTCCAAATCATCTTCAACTAGTGCGGATTTTTTTTTCGGAAAAAGTCCGATTGTGAAATTTGAATTGTGAATTCGAAGCAGTTTTCTTCCTTCAGTGAGTGATAGTGTTTTATTTCAAAATAAATATAAGTACAGCGCTATAAACGCGCATAATTAGTATGAGTAAATGAAGCAATATTTAGGAAAAATGTTTGTCTTTTAGGCATATGGGCATATTCTTTTAATTCGGCGCCAAATCAAATGGTAAATAGAAAAAAAGGCGCCTTTTAATGTGTGTAGTAAGAAAGTTTTGTTTTATATATAGAATTAGCACCAAGTTCACAGACTAGATGCAATGGTCTAAGCCGGTCAGCCGACTAAGGAAAGGCCTATGAGGGACAAGCCGTCAAAACGGACCGAAGCCCCTGGAGCAGCAAATGCAGAGTATTGGTCAGAAAAGATCTGAGACGGGCATGAAAGAGTAAAACAAAAGAAGAGTATATGATTCTCTAGGCTAAAGGAGAGACTCCCCCCGCAAGCAAACTCTGATAAGTAAAAGCTTTTTTGTAATAACTATCAACCAGCGGAGCTTTTATATGTGTAGCCGCTTGTCTGGCGCTCGGTTTTGGTTGTTTTATTCGCTGCATAGCCTTCAGCCAAGAAACTAAATATCTTCGGCCCTAATATTGCATGGGTTAAACTAATGTTGGGCGAAAATAATTTATGCCTTTAATTTGTTTTCTCTAATACTTTTGCCTTAAAGCTAACTTTTAAATTGTAAAATTCTGAGTCTTTGGGGTACATTAAAGCCAAGTTAATTTTTTTGTAATTTTTTTACTTTACTTTTATAATTTCAAATGTAATTTTTTTGGTCATGAGTGAACTTTTTTTGTGAAAATTTGAACATTTTGGTTCACCCCCTTTTTTTTGGCACGCCACTGGCGAAAGCTTAGCATGATTTAATTCTCTCTCGAGCCAATAACATACACTCTCCCTATTTTTTTACACAATTACTTACAGCGGTCACCAGAAAGTGGTCACTTAAGTCAGTACTCTTTTGTTTTAATATCATTTTTTTGTTTTTGGTATATGATTGACCAAGTGGAGTAAAGAGAGAGTTAAAGCAGTTTTCGTTGCTCTCGTTTAAATAACATGTAAAATTGAATTTTGGTCATCAGAAGTTTAACTTATGCACAAAAAAAATTTGTTTCTTTCTTTGAATTTTAATATGCTTTTCATATAAATTTTGTCATACCTATTGATGATGCATAAATTAACTTTGCTGGTTCGTTTTGTACTATAAAATAGGTTTTTATTTTATTCCCTGTGGTGGTTTCTGTTGACCAATAAGCAATTAACTAACTGAACATACATTTTTTGTTTTCACCACACGCTTGATATTGCATCAGCCAAAAACGGTGTGACCATGCAACTTAAAGTTAAAAATAATAAAATAGAAAGATCGTTTACATTCAAATAAATTAAAGTTTAAGAATTCAGCAACCGTTCCTCAACATACCGCCGTTCCCTGAAACAATGTTTCTGAAACTGGCAGGGGAGCCACCTTGGTTATGGGACGGGTCATCTCTCCTGTAGCTGTCTTTAACTTAAGGGCTCGTACTAGACCGGGATGCGGGCCAGGATCCATGAAGCCGGAGGAGTATGAGAGTCCCTTACCACGAGATCATCAGGCTTCGGGTTTGCCGATTTCATTAACCATTTTGGCCTCTGCTGCAACGACGTAAGGTATTCAAGATGCCACCTTTTCCAAAAGCCTTGCAACATGGCCTGAGATTGCTACCAGTAATCCAATCGGTTTGCCGGCACTTGGTCCAAATCTCCATCTGGCACTGTGGTGTAAGGACGACCGATCAGCATGTGAGCGGGCGAAAGATATCCAACGTCTGTATCAGAAGTGACACAAAGAGGCCGTGAGTTGATCACCACCTCATCTTCCACCTGTGTTAACAACGTATGCATTTGTTCGAATGTAAGAACGGCGTGGCCGATTACTCGGTGTAAATGAAGCTTCACAGAGCGCAAAGCCGATTCCCATTTGCCTCCCAGTGAGGCGCATGTGGCGGTATGAACTTCCAGTTGATGCCTTCGATCGATAACGCCTCTGATATCTTGTTATTGTGCAGCTGAGATTGAACTAATTGTTGATTGAAATGAAACGTCTAAGAGCAGCAAAAACTGTATCAGTGCTAAGATCTGTTGCCAGCTCCAAGTGTAAAGCTGAGGTTGCCATGCATACGAAGAGACATATGTATCCCTTTCCCTTTCGAGCGGTCCTTCCTTTATGTGTCTTCATCATGATTGGGCCAGCATAATCACAGCCTGTATTTTCGAACGGAAATGCTTGCCGAACTCTCACTGCCGGTAGTGCGGCCTTTAGTTGGTTGCTGGTATGTGCTCGCTGTCTGAAGCACTTCATACAGTTGTGAGTAACTTTACGAATCAGATTTCTGGCTCCCATTATCGAGAAACGTTGACGAACTATGATAAAGAGGGCCGAAACTCCTGGGTGTAGATTATGTTGATGCTCGTGTTCTAAAATCAGGTGAGATATGCGATGCTTCCTCGGCAAGATGAGCGGATGCTTGGCTGAATATGATAACTCTGAATTATTGAGGCGACCTCCTACACGTAGAAGCCCACTGTCATCTAGAATCGGCGTCAGGGTACACAGCTTAGAGCCTTTTGGTACGCATCCTTCATTTCGTAGCGCTTTTCGTTCTTTATGCCATTCGTCTTGAGCTTGCTGCAAACATAGGTTCCTGGCTGCCTTGTACTCGTCACAGGTTACGGCGAAAGTGTCTGACCTTTCTTGGGGGTTTTTCATGTGTCGGATGAATCGTAAAATGTTTGCCACAATGCGCACAAGTCTTGGCCAGGAAGAAACATGACCAATAAGTTCTTCGAGGGGAGATGACTCGTTCATGGTTTCCGCGAGAGTATCTAATACTGTACCCTTCAACTCCTTTTGGTACTCGTCATCTAAAATTAAGTTAGAGATTTGTATATCATCTTCGTTACCTAAGTTAAGATGTGTCTCAGCCAGCCAATCGGGACCCTTCCATCAGAGAGTAAACGGGAGTAAGTCCTCAGCCAGCATTCCTCTAGAAGCGCAATCTGCAGGGTTCTGCTTGATATTAACATGGCGCCACGAGTCCCTTGGTATTACTTCCAATATTTCGGCAGTACGATTTCCAATGAACGTCTTTAAACTAGCTGGCAAGTGATTCAGCCATGCCAACACAATTGTCGAATCACACCAAGCATATACGGTGCTTTCTAGATCCTTCCAAGCTAATTTAATTGATGCGATCAGCCGACTTAGCAGAAGTGCGCCACATAATTCCAAACGAAGGAATCATTGCTGCTAAAGTGGAGCGACCCATGTTTTCGCCGCAATCAGTGAAACCTCTATGCTGCCATCCTGGTTCACGATCCGAGAGTATACGACTGCTGCGTATGCTTTTATTGATGCCTTTATTGAATATGACGCCGTATCTTTAACTGCCTTATGTTGTTAATGTCTTCGCGATGCTTACGCCATCGGTCTGCCAGCTTAGTTGGAAGCGGTGAATCCCAATCAAGATTAAGAAGCCAGAGCTCTTGGAAAAGGATCTTGAATTGAACAATGACCGGCGCCAGTAGACCAAGCGGGTCAAATATGCGTGATACGTCTGATAATACTTGTGTTGGAGGAGACGTCATTGTTAACTTAGATTTGTATATATTAAAATTTCTTATATTATTTGTTTAAGATTATCGGAATTTCTACCACTGTATTTACATTAACATGTTCTAAAAGCTTCTGTTACATGGCTCATGAAGAGCTTCTAACTCATGAAAACGAAATATAAAAATGACTTCTTTCTGGAATTCGAAGAGGAGAAGACTTAATTTTCCTCACTCCACTCCACATGCTATTGAGCATTGGAGTTTTGTACCATCTGCAACTGGGCAGATCAAACAACTTGTCTTTTTGAACTTTCTGTGCATTCGCTCAACCTTATACCATATGTGAAGATGTCAGACTTTGGTTCCCAATGTATTCCTAATACCTTGACGGAGGAGGCATCTCCAGTCACACTTGTCGCTGCTGCTTCTTCTAAAGGGCCGATTCCGTAGGTATTGGATACCCATTTCCCAAGCTCCAGCTGATAGATGAATAAGTTCATCCTTGTTACGTATAAGTTGGTCGTCCACATAGAAATCTTCCAATAGAATCTTGGCAACTGTTGGATATTTATGCTTTAGTTCGATGGCAAGTTGTTCTAACACACGTACAGCTAAAAACGGTGCACAGGCTGTTCCATAAGTTACAGTACAAAGCTGGAAATGTTGCATCTCTTCAGTTGGGTTTTCTCTCCATACAATTCGTTGATAATTTCGGTGATTTTGAGAAATCCATATTTGCCTAAACATATTAATGATGTCTGCGCAAAACACAAACTTATAAAGTCGAAAGCGTAAACACACATCCATTAGGTTACGCTGAATACTTGGGCCCACTAGTAACTCATTGTTTAGTGATCTGCTACTCTTATCTTTATAAGATCCATCAAATACAATTCTCAATTTCGTACCAATAACCGGATGGTGAGGCATATAGAACATGTGTTCTTTCGGTGCACTCGTCTTCTCTGACTCATCAAGGATTCGCATGTGTCCCAAAGCGATGTATTCGCGCATGAACTTGGTATACTCTTCCTTTAACCTTTTATCTTTCTGAAGTCGACGTTTTACTGAATAAAATCGTGATGTTGCTCCCTGAAGAGTATCTGCAAACTTAACATCCGAGTTCTTAAATGGAAGCTCAACACTATACCTCCCATTTGAGTCACGAAAGTGTGTAGAGCGAAAATGATTCTCGACCTTTAAGTCATCAGCAGTGGGCGGCAAACTGCCACTTAATTCTTCCAATTCTCAAAACCTTTGGAGCGATGTATTTATTTCGATCGTTGATAACAGAGATGCTGTAGTTGATCCTTGTTTAGCTGCAATTGAGGTGACCACCCACCCGAATATTGTGGATATTGCAATTATGTTTCCATGCTTATCTAATACCTTCTCTCCTGTGAATACGGACCACACGTAGTCGCTACCCAAAATGTCCACATGCTTAGCGCTGGTTTCCGGTTGATCAGCCAGTTCTAACCCATCGAAAACTTTCAAAACGGCCGGGTCGACTTCATCCTTTGGCAATAGAGTGGTTATCTTACCTAAGACATGAGCTGTAATATCTAGTGTATGCTTCGAGAACCTTGATTTCAAATGTACTGCGCTGACCCCTCTTGTAGTATCGGCCTTGATTGACGAAATTCCTGAGACAAGTATTCGAGATGGTAAGCGTAAGAGGCCCAGTGATCGCATGCAATGCTCCGATATGTATGATAGTTCTGATCCACTATCAAAGAGAACACGACAAGTGGTGTATGATCCCTTTGAATTTAATGCCAAAACTAGAGCTGTGGGAAAACACACACTCCTTGGTTTTCCTCGCGGCTGTAGATTTACCGCAGAAAGTGCTAAATAACTCTGTGATTCTATAGATTGGACTTCCTTTAGTTGCTTAGTTTCGGCAATCAAGGCTACTGTGGGTGTTCAGGAACGGATTGCGTTTATCGATAAGTCAGATGTGGTTGTAAGAATCGACACATACATAAGCATTGTACACACACACATATTTGTGCGCTGCTGCGACAGCGCTTTTTCTCTTTGGTTTAGTAATAAATTGGCGCTCAACTGATTCAGTAGCGAAGAAATACAAAGTGAAGTTATCCAACTTAATTTCAAGGTACAGTCCACTGCTAGATCAAATCATAATTTGGTCATTCGAGCCGAGTAAGGGAATCGGTTTTCGATCGAATAAAGTGCTTTTCGTTCGAATTTCTTGGATCTATTGGAAAGTTTGGAGGATTATTACTCTGGAATAGTTCTGTAAAATGGAAGAACTAAAGGCATTGGTGGGTCGACGGGTGGGTGGATTCAGAGATCGATCACGTGACCTACGAAGAGAAGTACTTGAAGGCATATTCTTTACTTCTGGGAAAAAAACGGCTAGTTCAACAACAAGCATCATTGTCTGGCGACGGCGATGGCGCCATGGGTCTGCACGCATATAACGACGACATCGTTCATCTGCTGCAACAACAACAACAACTCTTTGAACAGTTAGCTGCAAATCAGAGCAGTTCACTTGTCGATGCCCGCTCGCAATGAGATGGCTGCTTCTGGTTCGACTTCGAGAAACGGCACGACGGCATTCGTGCATGGCGGCGAATTGCCAAAAATTCAAATAAAACGGTTCGCTGGACTCTACACAGAGTGGCCAGCTTTTCAAGATATCTATGAGAGCACGATACACAACAAAAGGGAGTTAGCCAACACTCAAAAGTCCATCATTTAAAAACACTGCTCGTCGATGATGCTGCCAACTTGGTGCGGCACCTGGCGATAACTGACACGGCTTACAACACTGCTTGGGAACGCTTAAAGGAAAGATACAATAGGCCACGCCATATTGTGAACTCATTTTTGGAGAAATTTATGGGTCTACCAACGACAAACAAAATTGATGTGTCCATCTTACGCAAGGTATCAGATGGCACAAATGAGATTGTTCGCGGTCTGGATGCGATCAATCATACAGGACGGGACTGCTGGATACAATATCTGGTATTGGAAAGCTTGACGCTGATACACGGCGCAGGTGGATTGAGCGCAGCATGGGCAACGAGGCGCCCACACTGGAGGAATTCTTCAAGTTCTTAGATGATCGTTGTGAGGAATTAGAACTCAGCAAACGGGAGATTGCGTTTGGAGGCAAAATGCCGGCGCAAATCACACACACAAAACGGGTCACACATTCGATGGTTGCAGTTCAAGCTGGCAGCTGCACCAAATGTCAGGCGACGGATCATAAGTTGTATGGCTGTCAACAATTCACGGATTTAACACTTGCAGAACGTCGTATGTTCATCAGGGAAAAGTCTTTATGTTATAATTGCCTGAAATCAGGGCATATGGTCAAAAACTGTCCATCATCATTCTCATGCAAATATTGTAAAGGTAAGCACCATTCTCTGATCCATGATCCAGGTAACTCAATGGCTTTAAGGAACTTGCAACAAGGAAAAAGGGAGAATCAGCGTAGTCCAAACGCTTCTCATCACGATTTTTCTACAACAAGTCTAGTGGCTCATAATGGGAGTGCACCAGCAACGGTTTGTTCACAAAGCTCTGCAAAATTGAAAACAGGAAAAGGTTTAAATCGAAGCATATTGCCTACTGCAACGGTTTATGTTCAAAAGGTAAATGGAGACTACATTACATGTCGTATCTTACTAGATACTGGGTCGGAACTTTCATATGTATCAGAACGATGCATACAAGCACTTGGATTGCCACGGTCGGCATCATCCATTTTGGTCACAGGAATCTCTTCGGTTCAGGCTGACACCACAAGGGGAAGCACGCTTCAGATAAAGTCAAGGTATTCAAACAATCACTTAATGGTACAGGCTCATGTTCTTGGCAAAATCACATCAACACTGGAAACACTGATGTCTTTAGCGATCTTCAACTCGCTGACTCGGAATTCACCACAAGCGCTCCAATTGATGTTCTTTTGGGCGGTGAACACGTTTGGTCTACAATCACAGGGAAAAAGTTGTATGACAATACGGGCAAACTCATTGCAATATCATCGGTTTTCGGATGGGTCATCAGCTCTATAACGATGCCCCAAGCTAACAACGCTTTCGCTTTGACATCATACATCGATGTTAACGCTTCGCTCCAGAGGTTTTGGGAGCTAGAGGACATCAGTTCCACAACCAAATTGGAACCTGATGATGAGCAGGTGGAGAAACACTTTCTCGCTACGCACACTCGAGATGAAAAGGGGAAGTACATCGTGGAACTTCCATTCAAGGTCACTAATCCTGAATTGGGGGATACTCTACAAGGAGCTCTTAATCGTTTCCAATCGGTGGAACGACGCTTACAACAAGATGCAAATCTAAGAGCAAAATATGTCAACTTTATGGGGGAATACTTCGATTTGGGGCATATGCGCGAACTGCCACCAGATGAAGTCAATAATGACCAACGGTTTTATCTACCACATCACCGGGTTTTGGCACGGAAACTGAGAGTAGTTTTCGAAGGATCATTTTGCGACACCAAAGGCAAATCACTTAACGATTATCTCTTTACAGGGCCTAGCATTCAACGCGATCTCTTTGCTGTCTGCTTGCGCTTTCGGATGTATAAATTTGTATTCTCAGCCGACATAGTCAAGATGTTTCGGCAGATTTGGGTGAACAACAAACACCGCGACTTCCAGAGAATTGTCTGGAGAGAAAGGCCATCGGATCCAATCAAACACTATCAACTATGCACCGTCACTTATGGCACCTCATGTGCACATTCCTGGCTGTTAGGGTATTAGAGCAACTGGCTACTGATCATCAGCAGGAATTCCCGAATGCTGCAAGAATCTTACAAGAGGATTTTTATGTCGACGATGTGCTCACTGGGTCAAACAGTGAGGAGGAACTGATACAAAATCGAAAGGAACTTATTCAACTTATGTCCTGTGCTAAATTGGAGCTTAGGAAATGGGTATCAAACACACCTCGCATACCAACAGAAGGAACTGATTCTACACAATCATCTCCAGTCAAGGTTCTTGGACTTTACTGCAACTTGGTCTTGATACATTGTCTTATAATGTTGGTCTAAAAGGAAATGTCGATTGTACAAAACGACAAGTTTTATCGGTGCTTTTGGCACCAATTGTGGTCGAATTCAAAATACTCTATCAACAATTATGGCTTCTCAATTTGGGATGTGATGACAAACTCCCTAAGCAACTATCGGATACTTGGCTCAAATGGCGAGCAGATTTGGATATGCTACAACACATTCAAATAACCCGGTTGGTTGTCAACGACACCGACAACATTGAATTGCATGGATTCTCCGATGCATCTACGAAGGCATCCGCTGCTGTAGTGTACAGCAGAGTAATCAACAAGGATGGCTCGATTTCTACATCGATTATGGCTGCGAAGTCTAGGATGGCTCCGCTAAAGCAGCAATCTCTGCCCCGCCTAGAGCTTTGCGCGGCACTTCTCCTAAGTCAACTCATACGTTCGATAAAGGCGGCACTTCGACATCAAAAGGTCACGGTTTTTGCATGGTGCGATTCCACAATCGTTCTCTATTGGCTATCATACGCACCTTCTCGACTAAAGACATTTGTTGGGAACCGAACTTCGGAAATTCTGGACACCATTCCAAGGCATTATTGGCGTCATGTGGACTCCAAATCAAATCCAGCTGATTGCGCATCCAGAGGTCTCATGGCTGCAGACCTAAAGGACTTTCAGTTGTGGTGGAATGGCCCGTCATGGATACGTGACGTGGATCAGTTTATGGTAAGGTTAAACAACTCACAAGTCTGTTTGAATATTTCAGAAAAGAACATAGAAAAGGAAGTCAAAAGCAATTGTCTGACTGCATTAGTAGAGGCAACTCCTGATCATCCACTTGATCATCTTGTTCAACGAGTATCTTCATGGTTGACGCTCGTTCACGCGGTTGGCTATGTCCTTCGCTTTCTACGGCGCACGAAGGGTCCATTTGGGGACAAGGGCTCAAACTGTCTTACGTTTGAGGAAATCACCGCGGCACGCATTGTATGCTTGCGCCACGCGCAAACCTGCTTTCAGGATGACTATCAATTGCTACTCGCAAATAAACCATTGCGAAGTCGATCTCAGCTGGCTAAACTCTCGCCAATGATCGACAAGGACGGACTACTCAGGGTTGGAGGACGCTTGCACCACTCGCAATTGTCCACAGAGGCGAAACATCCAGTTTTGCTACCGAAATCTCATCGCATCACCAAGCTGATACTTGAATACGAACACAGGGTCAACCTGCACCCTGGCGTCCCATCACTCTTTGTTATGGTACGTCAAACATTCTGGATATTTCGCGCAAGGAACTTGATAAGGAAAGTCACACACGACTGTTTGGCTTGTTTTCGACAGCGGCATCATACATCACAACAAATGATGGGTGATCTACCCAGCATTCGTGTCACTCAGGCACTTCCATTTGTAAACACTGGATGTGACTATGCTGGTCCAATCCTTCTTAAGGATGGAAAGGGGCGCAAACCGCTGAAACACAAACGTTTCTCCTTAGCAAATGAGTAGCGCCTCTCTACGGAGAGGGCCAAGAACTGGTCACAGTTGTATACATTATGCTCCTTAGACTCACATTTAAGACACCCTCTTGAGTCTGTGGAAATCAGTATCCGAGTATATTTCTTAACGTTTGATTGTGCGACTTGTTCGCAGCGGCTTAATTCGAACTCATCGCAACGTTCTCCGAGAAATCTAAGAAAATCCTTAATAATTGGAGATGGTTGTGTAGTAACTGCGACACTACTTCGTTAACTCCCTCACTGGAGTCCACGACCTTAGTTGCTTTTACTGGGTTAACCAATTTTCCCATAGTCTCATAGTCTCCGTAGTCACCTATGGGGTCGACGTACCCTTGCGATTCTTGAAAAACAAACTATCATCAGTGGACCGATCAAACTCCTTCCACACGTTGTCGAGTCTGGTCATCATAGTATCCACCACATTCGCTGTGCAGTTCTCAGGCGGATTCTCCGAAAGTGTCAGCAGCCGCGTGAGGTTGGACTTTAACTTGGTGCGTGTTGCCTTTAGTTTTTCCATCTTAAACTTGAGTAGAATTGCTTATCCCAACAGAATCCAAATCCGGCTCGAAGGACCAAGTGATGCATAAATTAACTTTGCTGGTTCGTTTTGTATTATAAAATAGGTTTTTATTTTATTCCCTGTGATGGTTTCTGTTGACCAATAAGCAATTATCTAACGCAACATACATTTTTTGTTTTCACCACACGCTTGATATTGCATCAGCCAAAAACGGTGTGACCATGCAACTTAAAGTTAAAAATAATAAAATAGAAAGATCGTTTACATTCAAATAAATTAAAGTTAGGAATTCAGCAACCGTTCCTCAACACCTATATATATTTATACCATAATCTATAATTTTAATTTTGAAATGCCTTATTTGTTACTTTTATTAAATATAAGTTTTTAAAATGAATTTAGGCTGAGCCGTTTACAAAGGGGGGATCATGCGAAGTAAGTTAGGTTAAAAATTGGTTTGGCATAGGGACGCTGGGTAATTTTTGTTGGCTTTAGTACAGCGATCATGTTAGGGTGGGCGAATTTTTTTTTTGGGCGTCCCTGACCTCCGACCCCTTTATTGTTCAGCAGCTGCGCCAACAAAACGACGGTATTTCTTTTCTTTTCTCATCCTTTTCTCTATTTTTTTTTTTCTTTTGCAAGTACAAAGCGTTAACCCGAGGATAAATAGTGTCAGTACGCGAATTCATTAATAAAATTGTAACTAGTAGAGCGGTAGTCTACCCATTTCCCCATCCCCCCCATTTCTCACCGACTAATTGAGCCGAAACCAGCGCGTACTACTGATAGGTCTAACCAGTTTCCAACAGCTCGCAGTACAATTGTAGCAGGTTATATGTTACAATCTCAATGGCTAACATAAATCTCCTACCCTGGCATGAAGTGGAGCGAGTTTAAAGAATTGTTCCTTCATCGATACAAAAGCGATGAAACACCAGCAGCGTTTTGAATTTGTTAAGCAGTCGTCCGGGTAATGAAGAGTGCTTGGCAGTATATGCTAGCCGCCTGTTCTCATCGCTAACTGCGGCTTGGAAGGACAAAAACATAGAGGAGATCGCCGTTTCTGTTGCGTTTGCACATATGGTAAATATGGACCGCCGTTTAGAACGAATTGTATTCACTTCAAGGGTGCAAACAAGAAGTGATCTGCAATCGGAGTTGAAGGCTTAAAACTTTCAAAAGCAACGTGATACCGGCCGTGATATCAGCCCTGGTCCTGACAATAAAAGGCGAAAAATGTCAACCACTCTGTGCCATTTCTGCGGACAAGTTGGACACAAAATAGCAGAATGCAGAAAAAACGCGCGACAAGAGACCGAGGCCGAGACCGAGACCCAACGAGAAAAGACCCGTGTTACCTGCTTCAAGTGTGGCCAACCCGGGCATTTTGCGAACCGATGCCCTGGAAATGACGATAATACAAAAGAGTGTAAACCAGTGTTTTGTGTCTGACAAGTTGAACTTCAGGTATGCGAATCACCGATTTGGATGAATTTTGGATATGTTGTAGAATACCCCGTCATTTGAAGCTGTGTGAAATATTTCGGCGCACTATTCTATATTTTCCTAATAAATCGGCTTTAAAGTTATAGCTTTGGTGACTTATAAGTAAAACGCCGAGTGGTCTACAAGCAGCTCGACGGTGTAAGGGGTAGAGGTCCTGCCTAAAATCGACGGAACTCTGGTTCAACCCCCGCCCAAAACTAGTTAGTTTTGGGTTTTCATTTTTTTTTTTTTGCTTTTTCAATAATTATTTTGTCTAATAGCGATATAGGTCTTTTGATGATTTTTGATTGGATTCATTTTTTATGCCTTTACAAAAACATATATATAATATAGACGCAAAATAGACTAATTAACTTCTGCCTTCACATTTTTTGTTGTGATATAAATCATAAAAACATGATACCCGTATGTATATTTCTCAAGACTATGAACATGTTTAAATTAGCTTTTGTGCAAGAACATACCAACTTTAAAACAATTTTAAGGAAACAAACGAAATAAAAATTTGGGAAAACCACTTTCTAATCTGAAGCGAACCATGCATACTTGAGCATTCCCTTCAATATCAGAGATGACACGTGGAATTGCGCCGTCTTTGACGGGGATTTTACTTTAGTGCAGTCTTCTTTTGATGAAATTTCTCGATTTTCTTCTATAAGCGTTAAGGAGTTTTGCATTCTCTTTATCATATTTTAAACTTACCTAAAAAATACAGTACATAATGGCGTGCGTATAGCTGGTACTACCTTAAGCGTACAAGTTAATAATAGTTAATAATAATAATATGCATCTACAATAATTTTAACATACATAAAAATGTTTCGAATTACAAATCATCAAAAGACCTATTTCGCTATTAGACAAAAATAATTATTGAAAAAGCAAAAAAAAAAATGAAAAACCAAACTAACTAGTTTCGGGCGGGGGTTGAACCAGAGTTCCGTCGATTTTAGGCAGGACCTCTACCCCTTACACCGTCGAGCTGCTTGTAGACCACTCGGCGTTTTACTTATAAGTCACCAAAGCTATAACTTTAAAGCCGATTTATTAGGAAAATATAGAATAGTGCGCCGAAATATTTCACACAGCTTCAAATGACGGGGTATTCTACAACATATCCAAAATTCATCCAAATCGGTGATTCGCATACCTGAAGTTCCCCTTGTGAGCCAACAGGAGTCATGTTACATCGAGGTGAGAGCTACCTAATTTTCTTCGACTCTGGTGCCGAGTGTTCCTTGATAAGAGAAAAGATAAGTGGCTGATTGTCCGGGAAGCGCATGAATAATAAAGTAATGCTAAAAAGTATCGGCGATGCCGGTATTTATAGTACTATTCAAATTCTCAGTCAGGTTACCATTAATGATAACATGATAGAAATATTATTTCACGTTGTTTGAGATGAGGACTTGAAGAACGATGTTATCATTGGACGTTAACTCCTTAATCAGGGTTACAATGTTGTGCTTTCACCAAATGCGTTTAAATTTGTAAAATCCAAGTCCGTAAATATTTGTGCCGGTATTGATTGTCCAATTAATCTTGACTAAAGTGTTTTACATAAGCAACAATAGCCAATGTTTCCAACTCGTATGAGTGATATCTAGCCTCAGAGGGCGAAGTTGTTTTGCTAAAATATTCCACCACATGAGGACTACCATTAATACGGTGTAGGAGTATTGCACCATATCCACAGGAACTGGCATCAGTGATATGGATTCAGTGAAATTGATACTGAAATGGCTGATGCTGATAAAAGCAAATTTATAAATTTAATTAAAAATTATACCTCTGCATTTTCTAAAGGGATCTTAAACACACGAGTTAATACAGGTGAAATAAGGATTCGACTAATTGACCCCAACAAAACTGTGCAACCTCGGCCGTATAGGCTCAGTCCAGAAGAGAGAGAGATAGTGCGTGAGAGGTTAAGAGAGTTACTTAGATGTAACATTATCCGCCCAAGTTGTTCTCCGTATTCCAGGAATCTAGTTCCTTCTAAGCCACAACTCGTGTTAGAAAAAATCACCGAGAAGCGAGTAAACTTAGCTGAGATTTTTAAGTGAATGGCTTCTTACGGAACAGAAATTAGATCCAGAGATTGTAGAAATAGTTCGTAAGCTCAATTCCAACGAGCAACAAGATGATTTAATTAAATCCTATGATTTAAGGAAAGGTATTTTACATCGGAAGATTCAAAGAAACAGCAGAACACGTTGTCTACCGGTAGTGCCACGAACATTTAGATGGTCCGTGGTAAACCAGGTACACGAGTCAGTTATGCACCTTGGTTGGCAGAAAACTCTTGACAAGGTTCACCAAAATTATTGGTTTCATAACATGAAACTAAGCATTTAGTTGTAAACGAAGAAGTAAAATAAAATTAAAAACAAAAAAACAAAATCTACATTTAATAAATATGTTCGCAAGTTTGTAAACAATTGCATAACTTGTAGGACTTCCAAGTCGCCTTCTGGGAAAATACAAGCTGAGCTCCCTTCAATCGCGAAGGTGAACATCTCTTGGCTCACTGTTTACATAGACATTTCCCGAAAGTTGAGCGGTAAAAGCGACCTAAAAGAATATGTCATCGTTCAGATTGATGGCTTCACGAAATTTGTACACCTTTATCACACCCTTAAAATAGACACAGAAAGCTGCGTTAAGGCCTTAAAAGCTGGCATTGCCCAATTCGTGATACCAAAACGTATCGTAGCTGATCAAGGAAGGTGCGTTTCAAGTTCTCGATTCTCTAAATTTTGTGATTAATTTTTTTTTTAAAGTTAAGTATATTTATGGATTTTTGTTATGTTATTTTTGTTATTTTTGTTGATACTGATACTGATAGATACTGGGGGCTCAACCGAGATATTGAAGAAGCTGAAGCTGAGAGCAGATCGAGAACCGTGGTGACTCGAGGGGAAAAGAGAGAGCAGACAGCAGACGCGAAGTTATTGATAACTAGAGTTTACTGTGGAAGCAGCAGACCGAGAGACCAGATAGCAGACACGAAGTGGATGATAACTAATGTTTACTGTGGAATCAGACAGACCGAGAGAGCAGACAGAGGCCACGAAGAAACCAGAGGGCCGGGACTAACTTTGACCGCGTCAAAGTTTGTACACCCTTGCAAGTTTTTTGTGTAAAAGGTTCAATGTTTGCGAAAAAACGGCTTAGGAAATAACGAAGATAGTGATCAAAGTCACTGTTCACCAACGATTGTTCCTATGGCAATTTGGCACAGTCATTAATAGCAATGCTAAACTGAGAAATATAAATTTTTATGGCAATTGCTCTAAAAGTAACGAAGGTATTGACCAAAGTCACTGTTTTCGACCGATCGATCCTATGCACTAAGAATTTTGGCGCAGTTTAGGCAAAAAAGTCGGCGGCTGAAGCTGAGAGCAGATCGAGAACCGTGGTGACTCGAGAGGAAAAGAGAGAGCAGACAGCAGACGCGAAGTTATTGATAACTAGAGTTTACTGTGGAAGCAGCAGACCGAGAGACCAGATAGCAGACACGAAGTGGATGATAACTAATGTTTACTGTGGAATCAGACAGACCGAGAGAGCAGACAGAGGCCACGAAGAAACCAGAGGGCCGGGACTAACTTTGACCGCGTCAAAGTTTGTACACCCTTGCAAGTTTTTTGTGTAAAAGGTCTAATGTTTGCGAAAAAACGGCTTAGGAAATAACGAAGATAGTGATCAAAGTCACTGTTCACCAACGATTGTTCCTATGGCAATTTGGCACAGTCATTAATAGCAATGCTAAACTGAGAAATATAAATTTTTATGGCAATTGCTCTAAAAGTAACGAAGGTATTGACCAAAGTCACTGTTTTCGACCGATCGATCCTATGCACTAAGAATTTTGGCGCAGTTTAGGCAAAAAAGTCGGCGGCTGAAGCTGAGAGCAGATCGAGAACCGTGGTGACTCGAGAGGAAAAGAGAGAGCAGACAGCAGACGCGAAGTTATTGATAACTAGAGTTTACTGTGGAAGCAGCAGACCGAGAGACCAGATAGCAGACACGAAGTGGATGATAACTAATGTTTACTGTGGAATCAGACAGACCGAGAGAGCAGACAGAGGCCACGAAGAAACCAGAGGGCCGGGACTAACTTTGACCGCGTCAAAGTTTGTACACCCTTGCAAGTTTTTTGTGTAAAAGGTCTAATGTTTGCGAAAAAACGGCTTAGGAAATAACGAAGATAGTGATCAAAGTCACTGTTCACCAACGATTGTTCCTATGGCAATTTGGCACAGTCATTAATAGCAATGCTAAACTGAGAAATATAAATTTTTATGGCAATTGCTCTAAAAGTAACGAAGGTATTGACCAAAGTCACTGTTTTCGACCGATCGATCCTATGCACTAAGAATTTTGGCGCAGTTTAGGCAAAAAGTCGGCGGCTGAAGCTGAGAGCAGATCGAGAACCGTGGTGACTCGAGAGGAAAAGAGAGAGCAGACAGCAGACGCGAAGTTATTGATAACTAGAGTTTACTGTGGAAGCAGCAGACCGAGAGACCAGATAGCAGACACGAAGTGGATGATAACTAATGTTTACTGTGGAATCAGACAGACCGAGAGAGCAGACAGAGGCCACGAAGAAACCAGAGGGCCGGGACTAACTTTGACCGCGTCAAAGTTTGTACACCCTTGCAAGTTTTTTGTGTAAAAGGTCTAATGTTTGCGAAAAAACGGCTTAGGAAATAACGAAGATAGTGATCAAAGTCACTGTTCACCAACGATTGTTCCTATGGCAATTTGGCACAGTCATTAATAGCAATGCTAAACTGAGAAATATAAATTTTTATGGCAATTGCTCTAAAAGTAACGAAGGTATTGACCAAAGTCACTGTTTTCGACCGATCGATCCTATGCACTAAGAATTTTGGCGCAGTTTAGGCAAAAAAGTCGGCGGCTGAAGCTGAGAGCAGATCGAGAACCGTGGTGACTCGAGAGGAAAAGAGAGAGCAGACAGCAGAGGAGAAGTTATTGATAACTAGTGTTTACTGTGGAAGCAGCAGACCGAGAGAGCAGACAGCAGACACGAAGAAAAATAAGAATATATATATAAATATATACAAAACCAGAGGGCCGGGACTAACTTTGACCGCGTCAAAGTTTGTACACCCTTGCAAGTTTTTGTGTAAAAGGTCTAATGTTTGCGAAAAAATGGCTTAGGAAATAACGAAGATAGTGATCAAAGTCACTGTTCACCACCGTCACAGTCATTAATAGCAATGCTAAACTGAGAAATATAAATTTTTATGACAATTGCGTCACAAGTAACGAAGTTATTGACAAAAGTCACTGTTTTCGAAAGATCGTTCATATGGGAGCTATATGATATAGTCACCCGATCTTGATCAAATTTGGCATAGTCGTTTTATGTGTAATTAACTCACCAATATTAAATTTCACGCCAATAGCTCAGAAAATAACGAAGTTATTGAGAGAAGTCACTGTTCGTGACTTTGACGTTTGTATGGGAGCTATATGATATAGTGATCCGATCCTGCTGAATCCGAGACATATAAACTGTGCAGTATAAACAAACCTACATGCAAAATTTCAGCTCTTTAGCTCCTACGGTCTAGGAGGAGTTCGCGTCGATCCAGACGGACGGACGCACGGACGCACGGACATGGCTATTTGAACTCGCCTCCTCGTGCTGATCAAGAATATATATACTCTATATGGTCGGAGATGCTTCCTTCTATGCGTTGCACACTTCTGACCAATTTTATAATACCCTCTGCAAGGGTATAAATATAAAAGAAGCTAACATCGACTATGCCGAAGTTTATATAGCTTTGCGGTCCTTGGTAATAATAATTTTACATGTTTGTTTTCTGCAACTCAATTCATCAATATACAAACAAAACAATTTTACTCTCTATTTTACTATTTGTTCTTCTTCTTCCCTCATTCCAAAAGCAAAGCAACGCACGCATACACATACAGTTTATGTAGCGTTGCGTCTGTGTGTGTATGCATGTACTCTGTTGATGACGAAAGACGTAGTAGACAGCAAGCAGCGCTTCCGGCAGAGCTGGGAGCAGAGCCAATTATTATATTGACAGTAACTTGTGTTATATTTATCCGATCACATTCAAATTTTGGGATCTGGGGTTTTATATCCAATATGTAAATTTCATAGCATACTCCAATTGTTATGAAAATGTTTCTTCTAGTTCTTCTAGAGCTATATGATATAGTGGTCCGATCATGATGCTTTTCATACTTTATTTTTCCCGGGTAATAAAAAACCCCGAAGAAAAAATTTCAGCCCGATAGCTCTTAAGACGGCTGAGTAAAACGCATACGCACATACGGACGGACGGACGGACATGGCTATATCAACTCAGCTTCTCATGCTGATCAAGAATATATATACTTTATGGGGTCGGAAACGTCTCCTTCTGTGCGTTACGAACATCTGACCAATTTTATAATACCCTCTGCAAGGGTATAAAAATTCATATAAGTAAATACATATTATAAAAAATCAATTTATTGTGTATGTCGGATAGTGTTGATTAAGTGACTAATAAGTCAAAGCCTACTAGTTAGTTTACAGACTGACACCTGGAATGTTGACGTTGTAGGATGACAAGCATCTTTGCTTTAGTAACATGTTTATAAACAAATCTGTCTTCAGGTCAGGTCCTATATAAAGGGGGACCTCGGGATAGAGAGCTCAGTTCACAAACCCCCTGGGAACTAGCCAAAACAGATACTAATAAAAAGTGAAAGTAAAAAGTCTAAAGTGAAAATTCTAAAGTGAAAAGTCTAAAGTGAAAAGTCTAAAGTGAAAAGTCTAAAGTGAAAAGTCTAAAGTGAAAAGTCTAAAGTGGAAAATACAAAAGAAACATGAGTGGAACAAACAAAAGTCTTGGCGCCCCGACATGTATATATCAATATATATCACATCCATATCACATACCTACACCAGTTAAAATGTTCACTACCAAAACTGAAAAGTTGTAAGCGAAGCAGTACGAATTGCATAAAAGATTGAAGATTCTGTATTCTATATTCGTTAGATGCTAGTAAGTGAACTAGCAAAATTCTTAACGAATACAGAAGCAATGGATTAGTTACCATAGCCAAATGCTAAAGAGTGGAGTAACCGAACACCTCTATTTCACAGATGGAATGGAGGAAGGTTTAGATATGGCAGCCATATTACTAGCCAAAGGAGAGTCAAGCAGGCAGGGCACTGGCGATTCGGAAACCAGTGAAGCAGATAGAAGGATGTTTGAAAAGTTGGATGATAGCGAAGGACAGTCGCGACAACTCCAGGAATATTTGGAGGTAGTAGACAGGCAATAGGACAAGGATAATATATATTAATAAAATAAATAATTTATGGGAGAAGGTACAGGCATGCTAAGTATTAACATGATGATGTAGAATTCGTTGTCCGAAATTCATTGTCAATGCTAGAAATGAAAATGAGCAATAAAGAAAATTGTGAAATTGCGAATATAACCGTGAGAGGCGAAATACCGGTATTGCCGAAAATACAGGTACCCATATTTTAAGGAGAACCTAGAGAATGGTCCCTGTTTGTGGAATTATTTGCGGAATTATTTGGAAAAAGAGAGGATTTAAGTCTGACTCTTAAGTCTGCAATTATTTAAAATCCGCGTTAAAAGACGAAGAAAGGAGCATGGTAGCTCATTTACTGTCAGGTTCAGCTGACAAATATAGTACCGCTTGGGAACTTTTAACCAAGCGGTATGAAATTAATCGGAGGGAATTTTCCGAACAATTAAGTCGAGTCGTTGATTTACCGATGATCAATGAATCCGCAAAGAGTGTAAACGGAGCGATTGACATAATTTTTGAGTCAATACACTTAATTAATATTAAAGCAAATTCGTCCGATGAAGTTGACGTAATACTCGCTCAGCACATACTTCGAAAATTTGATAGAGAGGCTCTACAATTTTATGAGAGTCAGATTAGGAATCCAGGAAGATACAATTGCTATCTGATGGCATGGACGTTGCAGTGTTTAAAGATAGTTGTCCGCACTTCTGTGTTGAGTCAACACATACTTCGAAAATTTGACAATTATATGAGAGTCAAATAAGAAAAAACCAGAGGGCCGGGGCTAACTTTGACCACGTCAAAGTCAAAAGGTCTAATGCTTGCGAAAGAACGGCTTAGGAAATAACGAAGTTATTGATCAAAGTCACTTTTCACCACCGATTGTTCCTATGGGAGCTATATGATATAGTCGTCCGATCTTAATCAAATTTGGCACAGTCATTAATAGATATGCTAAACTGAGAAATATAAATTTTTATGACATTTGCGTTAAAAGTAACGAAGTTATTGACAAAAGTCACTGTTTTCGAAAGATCGTTGCTATGGGAGCTATATGATATAGTCACCCGATCTTGATCAAATTTGGCATAGTCGTTTATATGTGTAATTAACTCACCAATATTAAATTTCACGACAATAGCTCAGAAAATAACGAAGTTATTAAGAAAAGTCACTGTTCGTGACTTTGTCATTTGTATGGGAGCTATATGATATAGTGATCCGATCCGGCTAAATCCGAGATATACAACGCCTGCAGTATATACAAGCCTACGTGCAAAATTTCAGCTCTGTAGCTCTTACGGTCTGGGAGGAGTTTGCGTTGATCCAGACGGACGGACGGACAGACGGACGGACGGACGGACGGACATGGCTATTTGAACTCGTCTCGTCGTGCTGATCAAGAATATATATACTTTATATGGTCGGTATTGCTTCCTTCTATGCGTTGCACACTTCTGACCAAAATTAATATACCCTTTTTGCAAGGGTATAAAAATCCAGATACAATTGCTATCCAATGTAATGGAGTACTTAGAGCAAAGATATTGCTCGCTAAGTGTCTTGTGAAAAAAGAAAATATAAAACCGTTACAAAAAACGTCGGTTGCGGTATTCGAAGATAAATATCCGAACTATCCGCCGGGCATAAGGCACATCGGTGCTATAAGCTTCAAGGTTTGTCACTTTCGGAAAGGTATGAAACGGCAAAAAAATACATCTTTGCACAAGGTATTGCAAAATGTTCATAAAGAGACAACATTTAAACAGAATAAGAACAAGATGCTTGAACTATTCAGGCAATATAGTACGCACTAATGAAATGGTCTGTTCATTGTGCAGTAAAAGACACCATAGAAAAAGAGCAGGTATTGCAAAATGTTCATAAAGAGACAACATCAAACTTCAGCTATCAGCGAAGTGTCAAAAGAGTGAAGCAAATGCCACATTGGCTTAAACTGAAAGGTAGAATTAGTTGGTCCTTAAAGTTTACACCATATAATTAGTAAAATCGTAATAGTAGTATAGGAATTGTGCAGTAAAAGACACCATAGAAAAAGAGCAGGTATTGCAAAATGTTCATAAAGAGACAACATCAAACTTCAGCTATCACCGAAGTGTCAAAAGAGTGAAGCAAATGCCACATTGGCTTAAACTGAAAGGTAGAATTAGTTGGTCCTTAAAGTTTACACCATATAATTAGTAAAATCGTAATAGTAGTATAGGAATTCCCATCAGGAGTGGGTGGATATCCCGAAACCGAAAGTGTTAAGCATTGGGCGATACTAGTAATTTGTCAAATATAATATAAAATCAAGTAGAAGTCATTTTAGTAACTTTATGGCAGAATATCATCAAAAGACCTATTTCGCTATTAGACAAAAATAATTATTGAAAAAGCAAAAAAAAAAATGAAAAACCAAACTAACTAGTTTCGGGCGGGGGTTGAACCAGAGTTCCGTCGATTTTAGGCAGGACCTCTACCCCTTACACCGTCGAGCTGCTTGTAGACCACTCGGCGTTTTACTTATAAGTCACCAAAGCTATAACTTTAAAGCCGATTTATTAGGAAAATATAGAATAGTGCGCCGAAATATTTCACACAGCTTCAAATGACGGGGTATTCTACAACATATCCAAAATTCATCCAAATCGGTGATTCGCATACCTGAAGTTCCCCTTGTGAGCCAACAGGAGTCATGTTACATCGAGGTGAGAGCTACCTAATTTTCTTCGACTCTGGTGCCGAGTGTTCCTTGATAAGAGAAAAGATAAGTGGCTGATTGTCCGGGAAGCGCATGAATAATAAAGTAATGCTAAAAAGTATCGGCGATGCCGGTATTTATAGTACTATTCAAATTCTCAGTCAGGTTACCATTAATGATAACATGATAGAAATATTATTTCACGTTGTTTGAGATGAGGACTTGAAGAACGATGTTATCATTGGACGTTAACTCCTTAATCAGGGTTACAATGTTGTGCTTTCACCAAATGCGTTTAAATTTGTAAAATCCAAGTCCGTAAATATTTGTGCCGGTATTGATTGTCCAATTAATCTTGACTAAAGTGTTTTACATAAGCAACAATAGCCAATGTTTCCAACTCGTATGAGTGATATCTAGCCTCAGAGGGCGAAGTTGTTTTGCTAAAATATTCCACCACATGAGGACTACCATTAATACGGTGTAGGAGTATTGCACCATATCCACAGGAACTGGCATCAGTGATATGGATTCAGTGAAATTGATACTGAAATGGCTGATGCTGATAAAAGCAAATTTATAAATTTAATTAAAAATTATACCTCTGCATTTTCTAAAGGGATCTTAAACACACGAGTTAATACAGGTGAAATAAGGATTCGACTAATTGACCCCAACAAAACTGTGCAACCTCGGCCGTATAGGCTCAGTCCAGAAGAGAGAGAGATAGTGCGTGAGAGGTTAAGAGAGTTACTTAGATGTAACATTATCCGCCCAAGTTGTTCTCCGTATTCCAGGAATCTAGTTCCTTCTAAGCCACAACTCGTGTTAGAAAAAATCACCGAGAAGCGAGTAAACTTAGCTGAGATTTTAAGTGAATGGCTTCTTACGGAACAGAAATTAGATCCAGAGATTGTAGAAATAGTTCGTAAGCTCAATTCCAACGAGCAACAAGATGATTTAATTAAATCCTATGATTTAAGGAAAGGTATTTTACATCGGAAGATTCAAAGAAACAGCAGAACACGTTGTCTACCGGTAGTGCCACGAACATTTAGATGGTCCGTGGTAAACCAGGTACACGAGTCAGTTATGCACCTTGGTTGGCAGAAAACTCTTGACAAGGTTCACCAAAATTATTGGTTTCATAACATGAAACTAAGCATTTAGTTGTAAACGAAGAAGTAAAATAAAATTAAAAAACAAAAAAACAAAATCTACATTTAATAAATATGTTCGCAAGTTTGTAAACAATTGCATAACTTGTAGGACTTCCAAGTCGCCTTCTGGGAAAATACAAGCTGAGCTCCCTCCAATCGCGAAGGTGAACATCTCTTGGCTCACTGTTTACATAGACATTTCCCGAAAGTTGAGCGGTAAAAGCGACCTAAAAGAATATGTCATCGTTCAGATTGATGGCTTCACGAAATTTGTACACCTTTATCACACCCTTAAAATAGACACAGAAAGCTGCGTTAAGGCCTTAAAAGCTGGCATTGCCCAATTCGTGATACCAAAACGTATCGTAGCTGATCAAGGAAGGTGCGTTTCAAGTTCTCGATTCTCTAAATTTTGTGATTAATTTTTTTTTTAAAGTTAAGTATATTTATGGATTTTTGTTATGTTATTTTTGTTATTTTTGTTGATACTGATACTGATAGATACTGGGGGCTCAACCGAGATATTGAAGAAGCTGAAGCTGAGAGCAGATCGAGAACCGTGGTGACTCGAGGGGAAAAGAGAGAGCAGACAGCAGACGCGAAGTTATTGATAACTAGAGTTTACTGTGGAAGCAGCAGACCGAGAGACCAGATAGCAGACACGAAGTGGATGATAACTAATGTTTACTGTGGAATCAGACAGACCGAGAGAGCAGACAGAGGCCACGAAGAAACCAGAGGGCCGGGACTAACTTTGACCGCGTCAAAGTTTGTACACCCTTGCAAGTTTTTTGTGTAAAAGGTTCAATGTTTGCGAAAAAACGGCTTAGGAAATAACGAAGATAGTGATCAAAGTCACTGTTCACCAACGATTGTTCCTATGGCAATTTGGCACAGTCATTAATAGCAATGCTAAACTGAGAAATATAAATTTTTATGGCAATTGCTCTAAAAGTAACGAAGGTATTGACCAAAGTCACTGTTTTCGACCGATCGATCCTATGCACTAAGAATTTTGGCGCAGTTTAGGCAAAAAAGTCGGCGGCTGAAGCTGAGAGCAGATCGAGAACCGTGGTGACTCGAGAGGAAAAGAGAGAGCAGACAGCAGACGCGAAGTTATTGATAACTAGAGTTTACTGTGGAAGCAGCAGACCGAGAGACCAGATAGCAGACACGAAGTGGATGATAACTAATGTTTACTGTGGAATCAGACAGACCGAGAGAGCAGACAGAGGCCACGAAGAAACCAGAGGGCCGGGACTAACTTTGACCGCGTCAAAGTTTGTACACCCTTGCAAGTTTTTTGTGTAAAAGGTCTAATGTTTGCGAAAAAACGGCTTAGGAAATAACGAAGATAGTGATCAAAGTCACTGTTCACCAACGATTGTTCCTATGGCAATTTGGCACAGTCATTAATAGCAATGCTAAACTGAGAAATATAAATTTTTATGGCAATTGCTCTAAAAGTAACGAAGGTATTGACCAAAGTCACTGTTTTCGACCGATCGATCCTATGCACTAAGAATTTTGGCGCAGTTTAGGCAAAAAAGTCGGCGGCTGAAGCTGAGAGCAGATCGAGAACCGTGGTGACTCGAGAGGAAAAGAGAGAGCAGACAGCAGACGCGAAGTTATTGATAACTAGAGTTTACTGTGGAAGCAGCAGACCGAGAGACCAGATAGCAGACACGAAGTGGATGATAACTAATGTTTACTGTGGAATCAGACAGACCGAGAGAGCAGACAGAGGCCACGAAGAAACCAGAGGGCCGGGACTAACTTTGACCGCGTCAAAGTTTGTACACCCTTGCAAGTTTTTTGTGTAAAAGGTCTAATGTTTGCGAAAAAACGGCTTAGGAAATAACGAAGATAGTGATCAAAGTCACTGTTCACCAACGATTGTTCCTATGGCAATTTGGCACAGTCATTAATAGCAATGCTAAACTGAGAAATATAAATTTTTATGGCAATTGCTCTAAAAGTAACGAAGGTATTGACCAAAGTCACTGTTTTCGACCGATCGATCCTATGCACTAAGAATTTTGGCGCAGTTTAGGCAAAAAAGTCGGCGGCTGAAGCTGAGAGCAGATCGAGAACCGTGGTGACTCGAGAGGAAAAGAGAGAGCAGACAGCAGAGGAGAAGTTATTGATAACTAGTGTTTACTGTGGAAGCAGCAGACCGAGAGAGCAGACAGCAGACACGAAGAAAAATAAGAATATATATATAAATATATACAAAACCAGAGGGCCGGGACTAACTTTGACCGCGTCAAAGTTTGTACACCCTTGCAAGTTTTTTGTGTAAAAGGTCTAATGTTTGCGAAAAAATGGCTTAGGAAATAACGAAGATAGTGATCAAAGTCACTGTTCACCACCGTCACAGTCATTAATAGCAATGCTAAACTGAGAAATATAAATTTTTATGACAATTGCGTCACAAGTAACGAAGTTATTGACAAAAGTCACTGTTTTCGAAAGATCGTTCATATGGGAGCTATATGATATAGTCACCCGATCTTGATCAAATTTGGCATAGTCGTTTTATGTGTAATTAACTCACCAATATTAAATTTCACGACAATAGCTCAGAAAATAACGAAGTTATTGAGAGAAGTCACTTTTCGTGACTTTGACGTTTGTATGGGAGCTATATGATATAGTGATCCGATCCTGCTGAATCCGAGACATATAAACTGTGCAGTATAAACAAACCTACATGCAAAATTTCAGCTCTTTAGCTCCTACGGTCTAGGAGGAGTTCGCGTCGATCCAGACGGACGGACGCACGGACGCACGGACATGGCTATTTGAACTCGCCTCCTCGTGCTGATCAAGAATATATATACTCTATATGGTCGGAGATGCTTCCTTCTATGCGTTGCACACTTCTGACCAATTTTATAATACCCTCTGCAAGGGTATAAATATAAAAGAAGCTAACATCGACTATGCCGAAGTTTATATAGCTTTGCGGTCCTTGGTAATAATAATTTTACATGTTTGTTTTCTGCAACTCAATTCATCAATATACAAACAAAACAATTTTACTCTCTATTTTACTATTTGTTCTTCTTCTTCCCTCATTCCAAAAGCAAAGCAACGCACGCATACACATACAGTTTATGTAGCGTTGCGTCTGTGTGTGTATGCATGTACTCTGTTGATGACGAAAGACGTAGTAGACAGCAAGCAGCGCTTCCGGCAGAGGTGGGAGCAGAGCCAATTATTATATTGACAGTAACTTGTGTTATATTTATCCGATCACATTCAAATTTTGGGATCTGGGGTTTTATATCCAATATGTAAATTTCATAGCATACTCCAATTGTTATGAAAATGTTTCTTCTAGTTCTTCTAGAGCTATATGATATAGTGGTCCGATCATGATGCTTTTCATACTTTATTTTTCCCGGGTAATAAAAAACCCCGAAAAAAAAATTTCAGCCCGATAGCTCTTAAGACGGCTGAGTAAAACGCATACGCACAGACGGACGGACGGACGGACATGGCTATATCAACTCAGCTTCTCATGCTGATCAAGAATATATATACTTTATGGGGTCGGAAACGTCTCCTTCTGTGCGTTACGAACATCTGACCAATTTTATAATACCCTCTGCAAGGGTATAAAAATTCATATAAGTAAATACATATTATAAAAAATCAATTTATTGTGTATGTCGGATAGTGTTGATTAAGTGACTAATAAGTCAAAGCCTACTAGTTAGTTTACAGACTGACACCTGGAATGTTGACGTTGTAGGATGACAAGCATCTTTGCTTTAGTAACATGTTTATAAACAAATCTGTCTTCAGGTCAGGTCCTATATAAAGGGGGACCTCGGGATAGAGAGCTCAGTTCACAAACCCCCTGGGAACTAGCCAAAACAGATACTAATAAAAAGTGAAAGTAAAAAGTCTAAAGTGAAAATTCTAAAGTGAAAAGTCTAAAGTGAAAAGTCTAAAGTGAAAAGTCTAAAGTGAAAAGTCTAAAGTGAAAAGTCTAAAGTGGAAAATACAAAAGAAACATGAGTGGAACAAACAAAGTCTTGGCGCCCCGACATGTATATATCAATATATATCACATCCATATCACATACCTACACCAGTTAAAATGTTCACTACCAAAACTGAAAAGTTGTAAGCGAAGCAGTACGAATTGCATAAAAGATTGAAGATTCTGTATTCTATATTCGTTAGATGCTAGTAAGTGAACTAGCAAAATTCTTAACGAATACAGAAGCAATGGATTAGTTACCATAGCCAAATGCTAAAGAGTGGAGTAACCGAACACCTCTATTTCACAGATGGAATGGAGGAAGGTTTAGATATGGCAGCCATATTACTAGCCAAAGGAGAGTCAAGCAGGCAGGGCACTGGCGATTCGGAAACCAGTGAAGCAGATAGAAGGATGTTTGAAAAGTTGGATGATAGCGAAGGACAGTCGCGACAACTCCAGGAATATTTGGAGGTAGTAGACAGGCAATAGGACAAGGATAATATATATTAATAAAATAAATAATTTATGGGAGAAGGTACAGGCATGCTAAGTATTAACATGATGATGTAGAATTCGTTGTCCGAAATTCATTGTCAATGCTAGAAATGAAAATGAGCAATAAAGAAAATTGTGAAATTGCGAATATAACCGTGAGAGGCGAAATACCGGTATTGCCGAAAATACAGGTACCCATATTTTAAGGAGAACCTAGAGAATGGTCCCTGTTTGTGGAATTATTTGCGGAATTATTTGGAAAAAGAGAGGATTTAAGTCTGACTCTTAAGTCTGCAATTATTTAAAATCCGCGTTAAAAGACGAAGAAAGGAGCATGGTAGCTCATTTACTGTCAGGTTCAGCTGACAAATATAGTACCGCTTGGGAACTTTTAACCAAGCGGTATGAAATTAATCGGAGGGAATTTTCCGAACAATTAAGTCGAGTCGTTGATTTACCGATGATCAATGAATCCGCAAAGAGTGTAAACGGAGCGATTGACATAATTTTTGAGTCAATACACTTAATTAATATTAAAGCAAATTCGTCCGATGAAGTTGACGTAATACTCGCTCAGCACATACTTCGAAAATTTGATAGAGAGGCTCTACAATTTTATGAGAGTCAGATTAGGAATCCAGGAAGATACAATTGCTATCTGATGGCATGGACGTTGCAGTGTTTAAAGATAGTTGTCCGCACTTCTGTGTTGAGTCAACACATACTTCGAAAATTTGACAATTATATGAGAGTCAAATAAGAAAAACCAGAGGGCCGGGGCTAACTTTGACCACGTCAAAGTCAAAAGGTCTAATGCTTGCGAAAGAACGGCTTAGGAAATAACGAAGTTATTGATCAAAGTCACTTTTCACCACCGATTGTTCCTATGGGAGCTATATGATATAGTCGTCCGATCTTAATCAAATTTGGCACAGTCATTAATAGATATGCTAAACTGAGAAATGTAAATTTTTATGACAATTGCGTCAAAAGTAACGAAGTTATTGACAAAAGTCACTGTTTTCGAAAGATCGTTGCTATGGGAGCTATATGATATAGTCACCCGATCTTGATCAAATTTGGCATAGTCGTTTATATGTGTAATTAACTCACCAATATTAAATTTCACGACAATAGCTTAGAAAATAACGAAGTTATTAAGAAAAGTCACTGTTCGTGACTTTGTCATTTGTATGGGAGCTATATGATATAGTGATCCGATCCGGCTAAATCCGAGATATACAACGCCTGCAGTATATACAAGCCTACGTGCAAAATTTCAGCTCTGTAGCTCTTACGGTCTGGGAGGAGTTTGCGTTGATCCAGACGGACGGACGGACAGACGGACGGACGGACGGACGGACATGGCTATTTGAACTCGTCTCGTCGTGCTGATCAAGAATATATATACTTTATATGGTCGGTATTGCTTCCTTCTATGCGTTGCACACTTCTGACCAAAATTAATATACCCTTTTTGCAAGGGTATAAAAATCCAGATACAATTGCTATCCAATGTAATGGAGTACTTAGAGCAAAGATATTGCTCGCTAAGTGTCTTGTGAAAAAAGAAAATATAAAACCGTTACAAAAAACGTCGGTTGCGGTATTCGAAGATAAATATCCGAACTATCCGCCGGGCATAAGGCACATCGGTGCTATAAGCTTCAAGGTTTGTCACTTTCGGAAAGGTATGAAACGGCAAAAAAATACATCTTTGCACAAGGTATTGCAAAATGTTCATAAAGAGACAACATTTAAACAGAATAAGAACAAGATGCTTGAACTATTCAGGCAATATAGTACGCACTAATGAAATGGTCTGTTCATTGTGCAGTAAAAGACACCATAGAAAAAGAGCAGGTATTGCAAAATGTTCATAAAGAGACAACATCAAACTTCAGCTATCAGCGAAGTGTCAAAAGAGTGAAGCAAATGCCACATTGGCTTAAACTGAAAGGTAGAATTAGTTGGTCCTTAAAGTTTACACCATATAATTAGTAAAATCGTAATAGTAGTATAGGAATTGTGCAGTAAAAGACACCATAGAAAAAGAGCAGGTATTGCAAAATGTTCATAAAGAGACAACATCAAACTTCAGCTATCACCGAAGTGTCAAAAGAGTGAAGCAAATGCCACATTGGCTTAAACTGAAAGGTAGAATTAGTTGGTCCTTAAAGTTTACACCATATAATTAGTAAAATCGTAATAGTAGTATAGGAATTCCCATCAGGAGTGGGTGGATATCCCGAAACCGAAAGTGTTAAGCATTGGGCGATACTAGTAATTTGTCAAATATAATATAAAATCAAGTAGAAGTCATTTTAGTAACTTTATGGCAGAATAGGAAGGAGTAGGAAGTCAGTTATAATCGTTAATTCATCATATTTGCAAAAAGCTATATTTGAAGATTTTATTCTGCGGTACGATCCAATGAAGACGTTCATTATGGACATGGGAACAGAACTGCAAATCATAACCAGACTGTAGGCACTGTGGAGCGAAGCCACCGAAAACTTAACGAGTTTTCACGATCATACATTTCAGTTCACAGAACTGACTGGGATGTAGGATGTGGGATGTATGTTGTTTCAATACAACACCGTCTATGGCACATGAATTTTGTCCATATGAGTTGGTACTTGGTCAAACGTCAAATTTACCTAACAATTTAATAGTATAGACAGGATAAACCCACTTTATAACATAGAAGATTATGATAAGGAATCAATATTTAGATTAGAACAGGCCTATAAAAGAGCCAGAAATATGTTTGAACTGCATAAAGCTAAAAATAAAGAGGTATATGATAGAAAAGTAAACAATATTGAATTAGAAATAGGAGATAAAGTTTTATTAAGAAATTATACGGGCCATAAGTTAGAACCTAAGTATTTAGGCCCATATACAATAGAAGCAATAGACGATAGGGATAACATTTTAATTAAAGATAAAAATAATAAAAAACAATAGTACATAAAGATAGGTTAACAAAAAATATATATAAAATATCAAAGAAGCTAACTTCGGCTATGCCGAAGTTTATATACCCTTGCAGTATACTTGGCAATAATATTTTTCCTTTTTGAAATTTCTTTCCCTGCAACTCAATTCATCAATACACAAACAAAATATTATTTCTCTTTTTACCACAAGTTTTTCTTCTTCCATCATTTTCTAAGCAAAGCACGGCACGCATACACATACAGTTCATGTAGCGTTGCGTCTGTGTGTGTATGCGTGTGCTCTGTTGATTTGATGATGGCAGTAGTAGGCAGCAAGCAGCGCTGCCGGCAGCGTTTGAACCGATTTATATTGACTGTAACTTGTGTTCTATTTATCGGATCAGATTCAAATTTTGGGATCTGAGATTTTATATCTATTACTATCATATTGGTAAATTTCATGGGGATACTCCAATTTTTGCAAAAATGTTTCTTCTAGAGCTATATGATATAGTGGTCCGATCCCAAAGATTTTCATACTTTATCTCACCCGGGTAAAAAAAAGCTCCCAAAAAAAATTTCATCCCGATAGCTCTTAAGATGGCTGAGTAAAACGCGTACGCACCGACGGACAGACGGTGCTATATATCGACTTAGCTTCTCATGCTGATCAAGAATATATATACTTTATGGGGTCGGAAACGTCTCCTTCTGTGCGTTACAAACATCTGACCAATTTTATAATACCCTCTGCAAGGGTATAAAAACCAATATCCATAAATTATGACACTATACATATATATAAAAAAAAAATAGTAATAAAAATTACCATATATAAGTTAAGCACTTCTATCACAACTTATACCATAACATAGAAGCCATAAACCCAAGTCCGTCAACACATGCCCATTAACCGCATGCCCATTGGCCGACCCTATTTCATCATCACATGCAATACCCATTGGTCAACCCCGTCACATGCCCATTTGTCGCATGATCGCCAATCTCAAGTAACAGTCCGATCGCTAGGATAAACAACAAGCCTGCACCCCATTTTCCCAGGCCCTAGAAGAATGGTGTCGGGTTCGGTGCATACGCAGAATCACGCCACAAATTTCGGCAATAAACTAAGAATGGTCCTGAACACTTGTGTAAACAAAGAATGGTCCCACGCACTTAAAGTGGACTATTGGACTCAGCCAACGCCGCCGCCTGCGACGACGTCGATTACCCAAGCCTTCATCCAACATAATTGAACCATATCAAATCTGTTGAGCCTAAGTTCAAATCATTCTTTTACGTAAACAATTATGCATTTAAACATAAACATATAATTATACATAAGCTTACCGCTTCACTGCCGGCGTCACTGCCAAGCTCAACAAACAATTCGAGCAACACCAACAGTAGAACTCAAACTCCTCGAGCTGCTCTGTGACAACGTCAGCGTCAGTGGCGACTGGTGCCGTATCCAACTCATCTCATGCGAGCAGTTTGGTCGGTATGCTAAGCCCCACGGCTGGCGATGCCTGGTGCAGTTCGTTTTACTAGGATATGATAGAAAGAGTTACAAAGGATCGAAAGCAGATCAAGTAAACAAACTAAAACCAAACAAAGAGCAGCGCAAGGACTCCCATGGACGCAGTAGTACGATGGCAAGGCCTAGTTTCCGTCCCACCCCCAGAACAAAAGAAACAAAAATTTGAAACCAAAAAAAAAAAAAACTAAAAAGAAACGTGGTCAAAATCTGAAAAAAAAAAAAATTTTTTTGTTGCTATTTTTATAGAACAGAATTGAGGAGGAGCGAAAAAGAGAAAAAGAAAGGACAAGAAAGAGAATGTAAAAGAAAGCAAAAATTCATAAAAAAAAGAACTAGAAAAGGTGTGAGATCAAAAAAAAAATTTCAAATCGTCTGAATCCCAAAGTTAGTTGTTAAATCTATTTAATAAGGAGGGAAAGTGATAACCAAAAAAAAGAAAGAAAAAAAAAAAATATAACGATTTATAAATTTATTTAATGTGTCGATTTCTAAATTTCTAAACTAGTTTGATCTATTAGTTTGATGATGCTCGAGACATTAAGAATCTCCTTAATCCAATCGTTGTAAAAGAGGTTTTTCGTTGTTGTTTTTTTTATGTTTTATTTTATTATTATTATTATTATTATTATTATTATTATTAAAATAATAAACTTTGTTTTATTTTTGTTGTTTTTTATGATGAAGTAAGAGAGAGAGAGAGAGAAAGACAATAGACAATTCAAGTTGCCAAAAACTCAAAATATACTTGATTGTAAAATTTTTCCTAACCCTTAACCCTTTAATGTGTGTGTGGGAGCGTGTCGTTGTTTATATTTTTTTCCTGTATATTTTGATGCCTATAATCTATATAATTATATATATAATAAACAAAATATTTAATAATTAATTAAATTTTTTTTTATGGATTTTTTTCCCCCATCCTTTAAAAATCACACATTATATTAAGTTTGTTTCGGGGATTGGAACACCAAGTGAAATGAAAGTTATCACCAGAAAAGAGAATTAACCACTAAAGGATTAACCCACATACATACATGTGAGATGGGATAAGGTAGTTGCAGCGTGGTGGCAACTCCCTTATGCAGATTGGCAACGCAGCAGCAGTCGTGAGGTATCGTGAGAAGTCTGCAGTCGAGGTTCAGCAGTCAACAGTCGAGGTTCAGCAGTCGACAGTCGGTGTTCAGCAGTCAGAGGTATCAGCAGTCAGAAGTATCAGCAGTCAGCAGTAAGGAGCCGATAAATCAGCAGTACACAGAACCCGAGATTTAAGTTGCATATTGTAATCATTATTCGCCCGTCCACGATTTATAATACCTATAAACTATAATATAATACATTTGGGGACTCAATTGAGGACTCCATCTTACATACATATATAAATACTTACAAATACAAATGTGTAGCTAACTCTATACAATATATCAGGGAGAAATGAAAGAAAAGTGAAAAAAACTAAGTTGAAAAATTGACAAAAAAAACAAACGAAAACCAAATGCAAACGCCAGCTACCTCATTAAATACAAATTACAAACAAAAAAAAAAAAACTATTGTTGTATTGCATAGCAAAACGTGTAAGACAGAAGAAAACAAAACCTAAAACAACAAAGAAAGTAGTTAGTATCTAATAAAAAAAAAAAAACTTTTAAAGTTAAAAATAAAAGTTGATTAAACGAAATTTTCACATTTTTCAACTGGCTTTAAAGTGTAAGTAAAAAAAAAAAAAGAGGAAATATCTAATTTGGAGATTTTTATATCCTTATTTTATATGAAAGATCGGCTATCTATACTAATTTTCTAATCTATATGCATCCAAGAGATCCTATATAGAAGAAGCCTTAGCTAAAGGTGTTTCTCACAAATTTTTATTAGATCGGTGAAGCTTTAATTTTTCCAAGTGAGTTTCTTAGACTACGTTCCTGTATCCAGATGGCCATGACTTTGATAGATTTTTAACATAATATTGATTTAGATTTAATATTCAGTATAGACCCTAGTCACTAGCCAGTGAATACTTATTCGACACAGTAGTACATTTACAATTTTGAAACTGTTTGAAAAACAAAAAGTAAAACAAATTTTTACACAAGATGAAGATGCTTAATTTGCGCCAATTGGCGCCAGAATTCAATTCGATTGCTGCAGTTACTGGCGGTTTTCGGCCCATAACTCTAACCGAGTTTCGTGGTCGTTATGTGGTGCTGCTTTTCTATCCGGCGGACTTTTCATTTGTTTGCCCCACCGAACTACATGCGTTCAGCGATCGGGCCCAGGAATTCAGGAATGTTGGTTGCGATATCATTGCCTGTTCGACCGACAGTCATTATGTGCACTGCGCCTGGATGCAACAGTCACGCAAACAGGGAGGCCTCGGGGAAATGGATATACCACTGCTGGCCGACAAATCGATGAAGATATCGAAGGACTATGGCGTGTTGGATGAATTGACGGGCCTGGCCATGAGGGGACTCTTCATTATCGATCGTGAGGGAATGATACGCCAGATTACAATCAACGATGTTGGCGTTGGTCGCAATGTGGATGAGGCTCTGCGTCTGGTTCAGGCGTTCCAGTTCAGCGATGAGTTCGGTGAAGTTTGTCCAGTCAATTGGAGGCCCGGCTCTCCGACCATGAAACCGAATTCTAGCGGCAAAGATGATTACTTTAAAAATGCTCAATAAATGATTAACACATTTCCCATGGAGTGCAAGCAATCATAAATATTGAAAATGCATTTGTTCATTGGTTTAATAACTTGAGGTCTAGGGGAAAGTTACCAATGGTGGTGAGTATTAATCAATCTTCATCTTCAGAGTAGTGGCTGGCTAGATCGTTTTATTGTGGTAATGAAAATTGGATAAATTCTCGGTTTTGGTAGAGAAGTGACACCGCGGGGCCTCTATAGGTTCCTTTCTTATCTAAACGTAGTTACGTTATTCATTAGGACAAATTTTAAAAAAACCAAATGGCATATTCAATTTTGCTTATATCTCACTTTCAAAACTGATAAATTACTGATTATAAACTGATTATATTCCACAGCAGCAAAATAAGCT
>NW_025814217.1:0-48651 GCF_018902025.1 Drosophila willistoni
TTAACTTTCACGACTTTAAATTGTTGATAGTATAGAACAGGGATTGAAAATGCTATGCTACGTCGGAGTTTTTTTTTTGCTCCCGCTACTGCTCTGATTTCGAAGGGCTACGTAGCATAGCAGAGAGCACAAACGGAAAACGATTGCTCTTTCTGCTCTGCTCCGTAGCATACTTCTACTTTTGCACAAATGAATATATGAAGACGTGGATATAGGGACAGGGTGATTCGTGGCTGCCTTTATCCCAATGCTTATGGTTCTGAATGTCCAAATTTGTTTTAGCTTTCGGGTGCTGGTGAAATTTTAAGCCCATGGCTGAGTTGGGTTGGATGTAACATTCGGCCCATGCCCACCTCTAGTACAGATCTACTATGAGAGCGACTACGAAGTTGCTACGAGAGCGACTACGAAATTGCTACGAGAGCAACAGAAAGGGAAATGCTCCGTAGCAGTAGCACAAAAATTTATTTTGTTTGCTCTGCTCTCATCTCGCTTTTAATGCTTGTGCTATTGCTACAACTACAAATAGCGTATCGAAAATTTTTTGCTCTTGCTATTGCTCTGTGCTCCGACGAAGTATGCTACGGAGAGAACAGAAGAGCAATCGTTTTCCGTTTGTGCTCTCTGCTATGCTACGTAGCCCTTCGAAATCAGAGCAGTAGCAGGAGCAGAGCAATATTTTTATTGAAATTGCTGCTATGTAGCAGCAAATGCAAACACTGGTATAGAATAAAAGATTAGAATGCACAAAGAAATTAAAAGAAGAAAAGGGGTCAATCAACCAAATAAATTATCTACCTCAAAAAAAACTTAACGAGATAATTATCTAATTAGAATAGGCCCTCAGTCGGGCGCCAATAATTACTGTAACGTACAAAGCCTCAATGCTGTTGATGGGCAACTAAATATCCATAAATATTAAACCACAAATACCAACCATTGAATCGGCAACTATACACTAGAGATAAGGTTATTCGTGTGGTACATAGTTGTGTGGAGTGTATTGTTATTAACGCAAAGGCTGGCAAAATAGAGGGATATCTAACTTCAATAGAAAAGGGTGACAAACTTCTTTGTTCTTACCATATTGATCACATCGGACCAATGACGTTATCTCTCAATTCGGGAATATATTGACGGAAAAATGACCTTGGGTATGTGCAAATCTAATAATCTCATGTTCCATTGCCGAAGGCACTACAATCAATTCACAATTAGGGTAGGAAAGAGAATCTCTTTCTCTATATAGAAGTCTTTATAACTTTCCTTTGCGACTAGCGTCCTTACTGCCTTGGTCCACTTATCTTGCAACTGAGCTTCTCTTAATCGATGTTTAATAGTGTCCTCAACAAGCATAAAACATGCAAAACAACTCAACGCATCGACGTGCCTCATTTGAGTACCTGATCGATGTACGATAACATAATCAAAATCCTGAAGATACATAGCCCAACGAGCAACTCTCAAAGGAACATCTTTCTTTTTCATTTTTTTTAATAGCGAATGCGTTACAATCAGTAACTATGGTGAATCGAGATCCTAGGACATAAACACGCCATTTTGTTAGTGATCCAATTATAGCAAGCACTTCGAGTTCGTAAAATGAAAACCTTTCTTCGCACAATTTTGTCTTACGACTCATATATTTAACGGCATGAAATGAATTATCCTCTGGATGCTTTTGTAACAAAGCTGCCCCAAATCCGTATTTTGAAGCATCCGCATGTATTTCAGTTTGCAATTTCGGGTTAAACAATTTAAGGACGGGTTCTTTAGTCAACGCAGTCTAGTCTTAGTTCTTCGAAAACCAGTTTGTGTATATCTTTGAATTCAAACTTCGAATCCTTACGCATTAAATCGGACAACGGTTTCGCGATTACTGCATACCTTTCAATAAACTTTCTAAAATAGTAATTTAGACACAAAAATCTTTGTAACCCCTTTTTGCTACTAGGGATAGGAAAATTCGAAACAGCTCTAATCTTTTCTTTGCTCGGCGTTATGGTACCATTTTCCACATCATACCCTAAAAATAGGACTTTTCGTTGCAGCATCTGACATTTACTCAATTATTCGTAAACCGTTTTGCCTGACACGTCTAGTACGCGTTTTAGCTTGGCCAAACCATCATCGATACCTGTACTTGGAATTGATGATGTCGTCCATGTAGACTACACAATCGCTTGCTTTAATCAAATCTCCTAACACAACCATTATGACTCTTGTAAATACAGCTGGTGAATTTAAAATACCGAAAGGAACATACAGGAATTCATATTGTGCACTCAAAAGAAGTGTTTTGTTTGTATATAGATGAATTGATTTGCAGAAAACAAATTTTGAACATGTAAAATTATTATTACAAGGACTGCAAGGGTATATAAACTTCGGTAATAGCCGATGTTAGTTTCTTTGATATTTTTTTTTGAAATCAATTTATAAATAATTTTTCTTTTCGGGTTACTCTAAGTGAATTCGGGAGTAATAATTTAATTTATCACTAGGGACTTTTTTTTTTTTTTTTTGCTTAGTAACGGGAAATTGAAATTTACATAGGTACACTCATAAATTGGTAGTCTCTTTCTTTTAAGCGGTTGGGTTGGAGTCTCTTGCCTCTAAATCCCATAGTTCCATTCTCTAAAAATATCTTCTTAATTTCTTTTTTTGAGTTGCACCTACATTAATGAATTTAAAAAAAGGGATTTGTTACCTATTGTAATATAGATATTGCTATGCCAATTATGATATGTTGGGGTTGGCTGATTAAACCTCTAATGTTCTCACCAATGTCCTGACCACTGACAATTCAGCTGCTATGGGCTATACTATAAGAAATAACAAAACTGGACTGACTTGTATACATACTCTCTACGATAATACTAGCGGTTGCATTATCCCTGGATGATGTTTCAGCCATCTGCCACAATCATATTTCCAGGTGATACACAACCTATAGCAAAGAAAGAGATACAGAGTCTAGACTACCACCACGCCTTCGTTTACTCAACACTTTTCAAACCAGAGTCTAGCTCTCAGTCACTTGCCAAAAGTTAGTTGTTTCTGCTGTTTTGACTGTTCTTGTTAGACTTGAGTTCATGTTGGCAGTTAGCTTTAAAATATCTGAAACAATTTGTAAGCTATTTGAATATCCGGACCAGATCTCTGGGCATTGCCGGGGACGGTAATTCCAATGTTATTTAACTTTCACGACTTTAAATTGTTGATAGTATAGAACAGGGATTGAAAATGCTATGCTACGTCGGAGTCTTTTTTTGCTCCCGCTACTGCTCTGGGCATTGCCGGAGACGGTAATTCCAATGTTATTTAACTTTCACGACTTTAAATTGTTGATAGTATAGAACAGGGATTGAAAATGCTATGCTACGTCGGAGTTTTTTTTTTGCTCCCGCTACTGCTCTGATTTCGAAGGGCTACGTAGCATAGCAGAGAGCACAAACGGAAAACGATTGCTCTTCTGCTCTGCTCCGTAGCATACTTCTACTTTTGCACAAATGAATATATGAAGACGTGGATATAGGGACAGGGTGATTCGTGGCTGCCTTTATCCCAATGCTTATGGTTCTGAATGTCCAAATTTGTTTTAGCTTTCGGGTGCTGGTGAAATTTTAAGCCCATGGGCTGAGTTGGGTTGGATGTAACATTCGGCCCATGCCCACCTCTAGTACAGATCTACTATGAGAGCGACTACGAAGTTGCTACGAGAGCGACTACGAAATTGCTACGAGAGCAACAGAAAGGGAAATGCTCCGTAGCAGTAGCACAAAAATTTATTTTGTTTGCTCTGCTCTCATCTCGCTTTTAATGCTTGTGCTATTGCTACAACTACAAATAGCGTATCGAAAATTTTTTGCTCTTGCTATTGCTCTGTGCTCCGACGAAGTATGCTACGGAGAGAACAGAAGAGCAATCGTTTTCCGTTTGTGCTCTCTGCTATGCTACGTAGCCCTTCGAAATCAGAGCAGTAGCAGGAGCAGAGCAATATTTTTATTGAAATTGCTGCTATGTAGCAGCAAATGCAAACACTGGTATAGAATAAAAGATTAGAATGCACAAAGAAATTAAAAGAAGAAAAGGGTGTCAATCAACCAAATAAATTATCTACCTCAAAAAAAACTTAACGAGATAATTATCTAATTAGAATAGGCCCCTCAGTCGGGGCGCCAAAAATTACTGTAACGTACAAAGCCCTCAATGCTGTTGATGGGCAACTAAATATCCATAAATATTAAACCACAAATACCAACCATTGAATCCGGCAACTATACGTTATTGTGTGAGGCCTATCTTGATGTTAACTCAATTCATCTGCGGGACTCTTAATGCGGCTAGCATGACAATCGGCTGGAGTGGTTCTTTGATGAATGTGTTTCACGCACTCACACGTCAGCAACTTTAAATAAAGTCCCTGTGCTGAAACTCGAAATAGAATAGAGAGAAAAAGAATAGAAGAAAATAGTCCTTGTGTTGGCTGCATATTTACAGCCGCGCTCTCTACCCACCCTACCAAGATTTTCCTTTCAGCGCTAGTGGAAAATCCCAAAGAAAGCGTCCTTATTTACATTAAATTGCCCAAAAAGAAAAATTGGGTAATTACCTCATTATAAATATTATTATTATTCACTTAAATTAAATTTTCCACAATCATTCGTTTCTTAAAATCTAATATTTCATTCAGTAGTATCTCTGAGAACAAAGTTAGCTCATAAAAAAAAAACCCAAAACCATTCTATAATATAAATTAAACACTTCCTTCACTCACGGGTTAAAAAAATGAATTTTTATTTATAAAGTCACTTTTATTACAATACAGTATGTTTTAATTATAACTGAAAGATGCTGACTTTGGTGAGCGAATTCGGCGGAGTTTAAGCGAAGTTACCGGTTGGTTTGTACTTAGGCTCAAGACTGATTTGCTACGGTTCGATTATGTTGGATGAAGGCTTGGGTAATCGACGTCGTCGCAGGCGGCGGCGTTGGTTGAGTCCAATAGTCCACTTTAAGTGCGTGGGACCATTTTTTGTTTACACAAGTGTTCAGGACCATTCTTTGATTATTGCCGAAATTTGTGGCGTGATTCTGCGTATGCACCGAACCCGACACCATTCTTCTAGGGCCTGGGAAAATGGGGTGCTAGCGATCGGACTGTTACTTGAGATTGGCGATCATGCGACAAATGGGCATGTGACGATTGAGTGGGGTTGACCAATGGGTATTGCATGTGATGATGAAATAGGGTCGGCCAATGGGCATGCGGTTAATGGGCATGTGTTGACGGACTTGGGTTTATGGCTTCTATGTTATGGTATGAGTTGTGATAGAAGTGCTTAACTCCTCCCCCTTTAAGTGCGGACGTCCTAGGTCCCAACAACATATTGGGCCCGATTGAGACTTCCATTAATGGACCATGGTTGCAGTTTGATGAAGACATAATCAAGTTGTTTCTTTGGATACACTCCAGATTATTAGTATTATTGAAGTGTAACTCCTTGATCATTTCCAGCGATAGCTTTATTTACTGTTTTCTAAATTAGTCAGATCTTCCAGTTTACAAATTGTCTTACCATTATGAATTTTACAATTACTCTTATTGGTTAACCCGAAGTATTTCTTGTTACATTTCATGATGTTTTCATAGTCTATTTCTTCTATAAATTTTTGATATTTTACTAGGATTTGTTTACAAATTTCATTGATTACTCTGGGTAGGCTAACAATATAAAGGAGTGATTTACCATCTGAGGCTACACTGACCTCAGCAAACTCTATTAATTCTTCAATGTTTAAAATTTTAAACTCTCTTCTTTAATTGTTTCGATGAAATTTATTTCGGTAGAGGATAATATTAGTGAATTTACTGTATTGGCTTTGGACCAATCGATTGCATAGATAATATTTGTTATTTCTTCTCTTAGGAGACTCAATTTAAATTTGGTTATTTCAATTTCTTTTGACTTATTGTTAGGTTCGGGTTTACCTTTAATTAATATGGTATTAGTTATTTTAATTAAATCGTTTATCTTATTCTCTATAAGATTATTAATTACGACCTGCCGATTATTGTTTACCAATTGTTCATTGATCTTATTTACCACAATCATATGATCTGCGTGATCAGATATGCCCTCTAACCATTTCCACGCCGTGCCAAGTATATCAAGCGATCTTTTGTTTCTAAACTGCATCGGCTGAAGCCTCCTCAGTTCATTCTGTATCCGCGTTATCCCATAGGCCAAAAAAGGCTGATACGGACTTAGGTTTGTCGAATTTTTGACGACTTCTTTTAAAACGGATATGGCCATTTGATATTTTTCTAGTTCGATGACATGGACGATTCCATTCCATTCTGGCGCCATTCCATTCCATTCTGGCGCGCGGCTAACCCAGTTTCCAACATGACCACTCAAACCAGCAAAGTGGTAACATAAGCAATCTGTCGGAAAAGGATGTTCAATATTTCAAGTGGTTTTTATGAACTATCCTGCCTGACCTGGTTTTAACTTGGTATTAAGATCTTCGGCTACTATTTCTTTTTTATATCTAGACGTTAGTTTCGAACCCAAGCGTTTATTAATCCTAACGTAGATGATTTCACCTGGATCGTAAATTTTTATGAGTTTTTTTGTTTTGTTATGGTACCCTAGGTCTTTGTTTTGTTTCTTTAAGATGTTTTCTGAAATCTTTTCCCTTTCGAGTGCTAATTTTTCTGGTGTATGGATTAAATTTGTTGCGAAAAATGCTTCTATTTACTTTTTATTGGTTGTACTGTGGATTGTTTTATTGTATTCATCTGCAGCCTTGAATATTAAATCCTCAAATTCCATTTCGGGGTGCTCTAACTTCAAGCATCTCATTATTTCCGTACATGTGGAATGAAATCTTTCTATTTGGCCGTTGCTAGATGAAGTATAGGGTGGGGTAGTGTGGACTTGTAAACCTAACTGATTATTTAAAAGAAATTTTATTGATGCAGAATTTAAAGCTTTTCCGTTATCCATTACCACGGTTTTCGTCATACCGAAGGCTATCAATAACTCACGTAAGGGTACTTTAAGATGTTCTGCTGCTTTTGAGTTTACGAGTTTAACTTGCGCATACTTAGAAAATTTGTCTATGGCTGTTAAAATTATCTTATTTTGGGTGGAATATAAATCTATATGGATTATTTCGCCTGGATATATCGGAATAGGGGTTGGTTGTATTTCTTGATTCGGAGGGTGTCTTTGATACTTCGAGAGTTTACATGTTTGGCAAGAGTTTACTATTGCTTCTACTTTTTTCTTCATACCTGGGAAAAATACTCAGATAAAATTTGCTTTTTATTTTCGATGGAATTTCTATGTGCTCTAAGGTGTTCTTTAATTATGATTTCTTGTTCTTGGGTCTGATCATGGACATCTACAGTTTGGGTTTGTGTGAATCTTGCCTTGTAATTCCTAAAATGCTCCGGAAAAATTTGTTGAATTTTCCCCATGATACTTTCGGAAGTGAAAATACCATTTACTATTCTCGGATCCATTTTTTCCTTTAAAATAGTTACAAGGTTTTCTTCGGAATAATTACTTCTCACTATTGTATGTCTGTGGTATGTGGGGAATGGTATTTCGAAGGTGGTGGATTCGTTATCACCGGTGAGGATAAACAATTGGTTTTTAAAGACATTGATGGGTACTTCCATTGCTGGAATGAGTTCATGCCCTGAGCTTTCATCACTGTGGACTGTAGCTGACGTACTACTAGCATTTATGTTAGTAGGGTTCCTAGAGAGTGCGTCTGCTACGACATTTGAGCTACCCGGTTTATATTTTAACTCGTAGTTATATTCCTCCAGGTAACTTTTCCATTTCTTCAGTTTTATGTTGTTATTTTTTGGGCTGAGAGCATAAGTGAGAGTCTGGTGGTCGGTGTAAATGATCACCTTGGATTTGCCGTATACATATATTCTTAGCTTATCCAATGCCCATACTATTGCTAGCATTTCTCTTTCATTTGTGGCATAGTTTTCTTCAGCTTTGGATAACGCACCGAATCGGATTTCGATCTTGCTTGAGACATTTTTCTTGGCTCTGCCATGTTTTCCTCTCAATAACGCAGTCAAGGGTCTAGCTAATTTAACAAAATCTTTGATAAATCTTTTGTAATAACTAGCTAATCCCAGGAAGAACCTTAGTTGTTTTAGGTTCTTTGGTATGGGGAACTTTTTAATGGCTTGGATTTTCTCTGGATTGGTTTTAACTCCTTCCCTTGAAATTATTACGCCTAGGAAGTCAACGCTATGTCTTAGGAATTTGCATTTATCTACTTGGACCTTCATATTTGCCTCGGACAAGGTAGAAAATACCAAAGCTAGATGTCGAAAATGCTCTTCCTCCGATTTACTGAATATTATTATGTCGTCGATGTAGACGTAAATGATCTTTCCAATGAGATCTCTCAAAATATCATCGAGAGCTCTTTGGAATATTGATGGGGAATTCTTTAGGCCGAAGGGGAGTCTCGTGAACTCGTATTTCCCTCCATTCACGGCGAATGCCGTTTTTTCAACATCAGATTCCTTAAGGGAAATCTGATGAAATCCGCTTTTTAGATCAAGAGAAATACTTATTGTTGCCCAACTGCGCAACCATTTCTCCGATTTCGGGGATAGGATACCTATCCGAAACTGTTACTGCATTGAGCTTTCTATAATCTATGACCATCCTATATTGCTTATTCCCAAGGCTGTCACTCTTTTAGGGACTATCCACACAGGGGAATTATAGGGCGACCGTGAGGGTCGTATTATACCATCTCGTAATAATTCTTGTAGCTGGTCTTCTACTACTTCTCTTAGAGAGGCTGGATATGGGAAATGCTTGGTGTAGACTAAAGTGTCTGTTGTCGTTCGGATTTCTCATTGGACATTAGTGGCATAAGTCAATTATTTGTTTGGGTCCGCGAATAGCGATTTGTACTCCTCTTGGAGCGCCTTTAATCCTAATTTCTGCTGATTAGTGAGCTCATCTGATTTGATGGTATGGACCTGATGGGCTCGCATCTGCTTCACTTTAACAACATGAGAGTTGTTGACGTTTAGTAGATCTTTCCCTACATCAATAATAGCGTTTAACTCTCTTAGTGAGTCATTACCTAGAATTCCATGGAACGGATTCAGATTAGATAATAGGAAGAACGTTATTGGTTTATTGGGTTCGTTGAATAAAACCAAATGGATATGGCTGGTTATTAAAATGCGACCACTTACGGTGTTCGCGTAATTTTGATATTGTGTTCATTCATTTTGATATTTTTTGCTATTTCTGGTTGGTCATAGTTCTTGTTCGAGCCGGTATCTATTAAGAAATTGTATGAGGTTCCGTCTTTGTCCCGGACAACAAAGTACGGCAAAGAGGAACACTTTAACCTAAAGAACTAACGGTGTCCTCGATTTGTGGTTGTTGACGCTCCTGTGATTGTGGTCTGGTTTCCTCTTTGTTCTGTGGGACTAACTCTGAGTTGTCACCTTGTGAGGTAAAATATTCCTCCTGCTGTTGATATTGTTGAACCTCAGAATGTGGGACTAATTCAAAAGGGTCTTCTTGGCCCTGATAAGCAGCCTGATAATCGGACATATCGGAGTAATGCTCTTCTTGAGGCGGTATGGTAATATATTGTTCACCTGACATACCGGTTTCGATATGGAATTGCCTCTGCACTTTATTGGGAAAATTTGCGGTGGACTGGTTGACTCTCTTGAGAGCAAATTGTTGTGGTAAATTAACATTCGGTTTGTTCATGTAGTTAACTTTTTTGGTTAAAATAGAGCCGTCGACATCCATTGGAGTTGGTGCCGGCTGAGGTTTTGGGGCAAATGGCCTCGGTGGTGCGTTGAAAAATACGGGGTTATTAGATTGAGGGAATCTATTTTGGGGAATGAACACGTTTTACATGGGTTTCTGATTATAATAGTTGTTGTTGTTGTAAGGTTTGGGTGGAATTGCTGGTATAAACGATCGTTGAGGTTGCACGTTAATTTTAGCATACTGCGGGGGTTTTGGGCCTACAGATGGACGAGTGTCACGATGGCCGATAATGTTCCTAGCCCTCTTATTATCCAACATCTCGCACAATTGCAATGCATGCCTCAGATCTTTGGGTTGAGCTAAGCTCATTCTGTCTGAGAGATCTTCGTTCAGACCTCTGATGAAGGTATCTAGAGCCCTATCTCTGACCTGTTTAGCCATGGCTTCCATAGTCTAGGGAGTATAACCCATCGTTTCGATTTGGTCTAGTATTAGCGACATCTGTTGGTGAACTGCGAAGTAGAAGTCATGAATGGCGGTGCCCTTCTGGGTCCATGGTAAATAGCTGATATTCTAAAGTGCTTAAATCTCGCTTGTCCGTGTACTCAGATAACAAACACTGCGAGATTGCACCCCAATGAAATGCGGTGCGATAGACTTTCAACAATGTATTGGCATGGCCTGTAATTTTTCCTCGAATGGTCATAAGAATTGCATAGTATTTGGGTGTTCCCTGAATGGGGGCATACAATTCCATCAATTATGTGGCGGTAGTAAACCATGTTGAGAAATCTTCACGGCTACCTGAGAATTTGTCAAGATTCTTTACGATGTCTGGCACTTTATCTAGTTCATGCCCATCATCCTGAACGCCAGCTGTCTGGTCCCTAAAGGGAATATGTCCTGGCTGAGAATGATTTAATTGTTTCACTATTTCCTGTAACTGAGACGACAAAATTGTCTGGATAGCTACATCTAGTCCCTGTCGGAGCATCAGAACCTGCTGCATGAATACCACCCTGCTGAAGGACTACGGCTTTAACCCAGTTGTCTTTAGTCATTTTGGAAATGGATTTTTTTTTTTAATTAGGATTAATTCAAGGTGTTACGGTATCGCGAATACGAAAAATATAATCCGCGAAAATTAAATTTTTTTGCTTATAAAAAATATAGCGGTATGTCCGCTAATTTTGGATTGATAAAAATATAGCGGTATGTCCGCTAATCTTGGATGGAAATGGCTTGTGGTATTATACAAAAATTTTAATATTATGTGGTTATGACCCTGTCTGATTCGTGGTTTATGGCTTCTATGTTATGATATGAGTTGTGATAGAAGTGCTTAACTTATATAAGAAAATTTACAATTTCATAAATGATCAACATATTAATTTGTAATTTCTAAACAAAAATAGAGCTCGAAACTTTACCGCATAATGATTCATATTCAAAGATTAATAAATCAAAATAAAATATTCTAAACACTCGGCATCATTTTATGAACATTTCTTTCAAACTTTGAACCACTGTGCAAAGGCAAAACGTCGGCAGAGGCAGAGGCAAAGCTGGACGTAGCGTGAGGCAAAACGTCGGCAGAGGCAGAGGCAAAGCTGGACGTAGCGTGAGGCAAAACGTCGGCAGAGGCAGAGGCAACCAACGGGCAGAGGCAAAGCTGGGCGTAGCGCGTGGTGAAACGTCGGCAGAGGCAGGGGCAACCCGTTGGCAGACGCTAAGCTGGGCGTAGCATGAAGTGAAACGTCGACAGAGGCAGAGGTAACCAGAGGCAGAAGCTGGACGCGGCAAGAGACAAAACGTTAGAAGAGGACAGACAACCTGCTGGCAGAAATTAAACGAAGACTTCGTGGGACAGGAGCTGACTTGGGTAAATTTTTGGGGACTATATGTAGATAGTTCTAACCTTAATTGAATTTACTAAAACTAACCTTAGCATTAATTATTGGTATTGAACAAAAGAAAATATTTTAATATGGAGCTTGACGAGGTTATGGCATTGCGAGTCGCAGATTTGCGACATAAGTTGGACGAATTGAACCTAAGCACAGTGGGAAGAAAACGTGATCTACATAATAGACTTCTTACTCATTACGATATTTAAGACAAAGATAGCGAGGAAGAAGAAGTAGAGGCGAATTGCCCACAAACAATTTTAGTCGATCTTGGTAGTCGATCAAGTAGTCCCGACATTGATTTGTGGGTACAAGAGATAGAAGAGTGTGCTATTAAAGTACAATGGGACAAGTTACAGACCATTTATAAACGCCAAACAGTTGTTAGCTGCAGCAGCTAAATCATTTATTCGGAGTCAACTTGGTATAAACAGTTGGGAGATATTAAAAGCAGCACTGCGCAAAGAATTTGGTTCGAAACGATCAGCAGCTGAGATTCATAAAATATTATCGCAACGTTCTTAGAAAAGAGAGGAGACTCTACATGAATATTTGTATGCTTTAATGGAAATTTTTAAACCAGTGAGTTTGAACGATGGGAGCTTGATAGAATACTTTGTAAAGGGCATTCCAGACTCACAAGTAAATAAAGCTATTATATTTCAAGCCAGGAATCTAGAAGGACTGAAGTTTCAAATAGAAACGTATCAGAAAGTTCGTACTTCACACAAGTCGTTAAACAAGTTTGAGGCTCAGTCAGGAGGAAAGATTAATCAGGGTAAAATAATTGATACATCTAAGAATCGGAAATGTTATGATTGCGGTGATACATCACATATCGGACGAGACTGACACAGACAAAGAACGATCAAAAGTGTTTCAAATGTGGTAAAGTTGGACATCGAATGGCACAGTGCAAGCTAGAAAATCCAATTAAATACGAGAGAAATTCAAACGTGGTAGAAAATGAAGATGTAGTAATACAGCCGTCAAGCGAATTTACTCCGTCAGGGTTAGAACTTAAAGACATCGTACATTCTAACGTTATATTTAAAGGACTCGTAGATACTGGCGCTGGTTTATGTCTTATGCGAAGAAATATTTATTTTATGATTGGATCGAAACCGTTATTAGGCGGAGCTAGACACTTAACAGGAATTGGCGACAGTAAAGTGTTGACTTTCGGTAGTTTTATAATACCAGTGAAAGTGGATGGTTTTTTAGGGAAATATCTTCATCACAAATATTGAAGACAGGGATAAGAGTCTAGACATAAATCTTTCGCATTAGATCCATTTGATAAAAGGGGAAGTAGAGAAATTAATTCGAAACTACCAGCTAAAAAGAAATGCAAACGCACCAGTAAGCATGAAATTTATATTGAGCGACGAAATACCTGTGTATCAGCACCCGAGACGTTTAGCCCTTTGTGATCAGGAAAATAAGAGAAAGAGAAAATAATTAAAACTAGTACTTCTGAGTACGCATCTCCAGTTGTCTTAGTCTCGAAAAAGAATGGTCAGAAGCGTTTATGCAGTGACTACAGCATCCCCGTTGAATATATGAGTCGTAAGACAAAATTGTGCGAAGAAAGGTTTCATTCTTACCAACTCGAAGTGCTTGCTATAATTGGAGCACTAACCAAATAGCGTGTTTATGTCCTAGGATCTCGATTCACCATAGTTACTGATTGTAACGCATTCGCTATGACCATGAAAAAGAAAGATGTTCCTTTGAGAGTTGCTCTTTGGGCTATGTATCTTCAGGATTTTGATTATGTTATCGTACATCGATCAGGTACTCAAATGAGGCACGTCGTTGGCAATGGAACATGAGACTATTAGACTTGCACATACCCAGGGTTATTTTTCCGTCAATATATTCCCGAATTGAGAGATAAGGTTATTCGTGTGGTACATAGTTGTGTGGAGTGTATTGTTATTAACGCAAAGGCTGGCAAAAGAGAGGGATATCTAACTTCAATAGAAAAGGGTGACAAACCACTTTGTTCTTACCATATTGATCTCATCGGACCAATGGAACTTACAAATAAACGATATAATTACTTGTTGGTTATTATAGATAGTTTTTCTAAGTGCGTTTGGTTGTATCCCACTAGGAGCACAGGCGTTGATGAAGAGAGACGGTGTTTAGAAGTTCAAGCAACAAATTTTGGGAACCCAGTACGATTGATATCTGATAGAGGCGCGGCTTTTACATCGCTCATTTTCAAAAAGTATTGCGAGGATCACGACATCGTGCATTTATTGATTACCACCGTAGTACCGCGAGGAAATGGGCAGGTTGAAAGGATTCACAAGATTGTTATTCCAATGCTAGCTAAAATGAGTTTAGATAATCCAGCAACGTCTGTTTTAATCAATTTACGATATTAATCTTGAAAGTTAAAAAAAAAAAACAACGACGCAGAGCGTGCCTCTAAAATATGAACAAAATAATATGTTGTTTCTATCAAAATTGCTCAATAGCATTATGATTTATCACCTTGGCTTTGTAATTATCCAACTGGGCCAACTGTCGGGCAGCAATTAATCCCTTACGTACTTCGTCCTTCATCTTGGTCTGACTTCCCTGCTGGCTAAGGGCACGTCCGATTATTGGGTCGACAGTGCGCATCAGGATGGGCATAAATCCGCGAAGTGAAACATAAGCCATTTTTTCTAATGTAGCCCTAAGTATCTTAACAATTTCACAAAAAAAAAAATATTTCTAAAAAATAAAAAAAATTTTGTAGTCAATTCGAGAGTAGAGAAATTTTTGGTTGTGCTCGAATTGAAACTATAAAATATACTGAGCAAGTAACGGTTAGCTCCAGTAGGTCGAATAAGAACTTCAAGCAACGGTTGCTTAAATTGAATAAAATTTGTTAATTTTCGTGAATTTTCAACCTTTTTGACGATAATCAAAACTGGGGATTAGTTTACTTGAGGCGAAGCCCTTTGCCGTAATTCTGATGGTGCCCAAGGCGTTTTTTCTTTTAATTAAACTTTATATAAAATGATTCAATAGTTTCTTGGCAGATCATTTGCTTCTTATTCATCTTTAATATATTTAAATTCTATTTTACTACAGCGGAGAAATTCATTATAGATATATACATATATAAGTGATGACAAGATGTTTCTATTCACTAATTTTAAAAAATTACAAATTAAAAAAGTAAAATGTTCCAATAAATAAATAAACATTTTTGGGGAAAAAACCATGGAATAACAATTTGTTTGGAATTATCTTTAGGAGCATATAAAACACACCCTTTAAATGTTCATTTATTTATTTAAATCTCAACAATTTCAAAGAATTTTTGAAAAAATTTTTGATCATGTTATTAAACTTAATGAACATTTTAAATAAATTTTTCCTTTTCTAACTCTAGAGTATTAAGCATTTAAAGTTCTCCAGTTATTTCGTAGTAAACAAGAAGATTTGAAATAAATATTGACGGATTTTACGTTGGCTAATTGAAAACTTATTAGAGTTAATACATTGAGAGCTTGAGAAAAGAGAGAAAGAATATGTAATTGGCCTGCTCCCACAAGATCTTTGAGACTAGGGCCATGGTACGGATCCCTTCTTTTAGGTGAATATTTTCGTTACTTTTTACGTTTTTCGTTTCGTTTTATTTTTTTGTGTGTTGACTGATGTGTCACGGCTGTCAGTAAATAATTAAAATAATTTTGCAACTAGATTTAGATTTCATGTCTTTTGTCGACGCTAAATGAAAATGTATCTCCTCGTATATGTAAGTTTGTTTGTATCCGCATATATATACATATTTATATCTGCATCCAAGGGAATCTAAGCACAGTCGGTCATTTAGTCATCATTTAGGTGGAAAATCGTCTGGGGATGTCATAAATTGGGGGAAATTTTCAACATTTATTATGTCTTTGGGAATTTTCAAAAAAATTAAAACCAAATTGAGTAAAAAATAGCACAGTATAGCAAAGAGCCGTATCAAGAGGGAAATGTACAGACTTTTAAATTCAAAATTTGAGGTTCAGTTTAGGAGTCAAACCCTATCAATCAAAAAATATTATTATTATTATTAAAGTATAGGATATAGTTGTAAACTATCAACCTAACTAAATTTTACAAGCACTGGCAACTAAGGCCTTCGGCTTAGACGAAAACTACATCCATACACTAGCCTGGGATTCGAACCCGGATCCTCTTTGTTCAGTTGACTAAATGACTGGGCCACTTAGACAACTCATCTACCGAGGACTGCAATCAAAAAATATATGTATGCACATATATCCCAAAAGCTACTGAACTTAAGTTGCTGCCAGGTGGTCTACTCCTTTCCGTTATGACGCCATCAAATAGAGTCTCATCTGGGGAACAATCGAATAAATAATATATACATATATCTTTACGAATTCTCCAACCATTCAAGAGATATCTGCTCAACGAAATTTGCTATAAACACAGAACAGAAAATAAAATCAGAATTCTTAAAAAAACAAGTGGATAAGAGAAGTGCCATGAATGAAAAATCAAATCAAAACGGATATGAAAATTTAATTAATCATTTTCAACCTCTCGTCAACCTTGCTTCAGATTTATATAACTTTCTTTGCGAATTGAATAGAGAAATGAACCACAATAAATAAAAAAGACTATCTAGAAGATCAAAGAAACGAGAATGCACAATTGAGTTACATAAATTGTAAGACATAGAGATACCAGATAGCTGGCAACACACCGTTCTACACTGTTTGTTGGGTAGTCTGGCTCGGAAGCAAGTGTTCGTTGGGTAATCGGCTCTCAGTTGGTAGTCTCTCTCGTTGGTCGTCAGCCGAAGTACGAAGTTGTCTCAAAAGTTGTGTAAATAGTCGATTAAAAACTAGTACATGCATCATATATATTTACTCTGTATTTACATGAACCTGTTAAATAACCATTATAATAAACATTAAATTAATCTAAACCTTACATTTAGGGGCTCGCCCGTGTCAAATACAGAGACTTAAATGCATACGTGATCGCGAAAAGTAGAATGTTGTTTTCTTAGAAGTTGCTAAGTTGTTACATGCTGCTAAAAAGTTGTTAAAGTTGTTACAAGTAGCAAAAAACATTAAGTTGTACTATTCAAAACAAAACATTCTTTGCAGACGCGTGGTCTTAAAAATCAGTTGCATAAAGTTGTGAAATTCGAAGCCGCCGTAGCGTCGCGAGAAAATTCTCGAAGTTAGGCGAAAGAAAAGGGGAAAAGAGACAAAACATGTCGACGCCTCAGGCGAATAAAAAAAATGCAAAGCCGAAAAGAAAATCGTGCTCGAGAGTATAGTTCTAATAATTAAAACAAATGTCAAGTAAAAACAAGTTCCTAAAATGGCGACAGATTGGCGCATCCAAATTATGAAGCCGAAGCCAAAGTGGAAGGATGCATCAAAATGTGCTTAATTTAATGCTCGTCCAAAATTCCAAGGTTTTAAAACGGACAAAGTTAAACCTAAGATCGAAACGAAGAAATCGGTCAATTCCGCTAATCCACAAGTCCCGTTAGAAATCACCAAAAAGTTTTGGTTAAGGTGAAGAAAGAGGAGGACAAAGCATATGAAAGAAAAAAAGGCTTACGTATATGTTGAATTTTTTTGCATTAGAATTGACAACTATTCTAAAAATTTTGTAAAATTTATACAATGACTTTTTTCGACCCATATTTGTAGCTTATCTTATTTAGGACCGGATTTCATCCAATTAGCTATTGCTTCCATAGCGCTAGAAACAGGCGGACATGGCCAATTTTTCTAACTAGCTGACTGATGTACATTTTTACATTTGAGCAGTGACAGAAATCGATATGTATAATTGATTATAAGTTTAAGTTATATTTTTTTACTTGATACTGAGAATAAGAAGTAGATGCAAGAATATCCAAGTAAATGGTGGAATGGTTTATCTTGAATAGGCCCAAATATGTAATAATTAGGAAGTAACCCCAAAAGCTTTCCTAAGTTGTTATGGTAACAATGGAATAAGTGTTTAATTCGATTTTTTAAAGAACGCGCTCTATCCTCATCAATCGAATAAATCTGGTCTTGCGGGTATTGTGGAGCCACTTAAAAGCCATTCTCTCAATATTCCACTGTAAATACAACTAGATTATAGACTATAATCAGTATTTTACTGTTAACCATTCATAGAAATAAAATTAAGACATAATATATTAGACTCAAATATAATATTTAATGGAATCACATCTAAAACACGTTAATAGAAAGATTATTATGATCAGACACTGACCGACAAAGGCAGTAGGCGGGAAAGTGAAAAATAAAAAGTGAAAAGTAGGCCATGTCCATTTGCCTAGTTTACCTGCCTCATATCCTACTTCCATACTTCACATTCTAGAAAATCGTGTTCGAGAGTATAGTTCTAATAATTAAAACAAATTTCAAGTAAAAACAAATTTCAAATAAAAATGACCAATCCTGACTGGCCTAATTTTAATAAACCCGGAAACGGCAAGTTTAAAGAATTTGCTCAAGAACTGAAGATTCCTAAAATGGCGACAGATTGGCCCAACCAAATTATGAAGCCGAAGTTAAAGTGGAAGACGGTCAAAATCCTGAAGTCAGTTGGTAAAGAAGTACAAAAAATAAGAAATAAAAAAGAATGGCCTTAGGCCGCAGCTATGGTCGATCAACTGGAACAGTTCAAGAAAATCGTTGCTAAACATCCCCGAGAGCTGGCCATCCGAAGAGAACACACCAAGATAAATATCCCTAGAAATGACCAAAAAGTTTTGGTTAAGGTAAAGAAAGAGAAGGACAAAGCTTATGAAATAAAATAAGGCTTATGTATGTAGGATTGCGTGAGAACCCCTAATGGTATCAGAATACCGATAACGATATTAGTTTGATAGATATCGATAGATGGTCAATCAGAGAGAGAAGAGCTTGAGTTGCTGGACGAAGAGGTTGTGTTGGTCTCGTTAAATTAAAAAGTGTTCAATAAGATGGTTTCTTTTTCTTTTGTTAATAATTAAATAAAAATGATAAGCTAAGATACATACATAAGAGCAAAGTGGTGTGAAGAGTATATTTTATTCTGGTCCAGTGGACTCAGCCTTTCTACATTTTGGGGGCTCAACCGGGATAGTAACAAAGAGCGAGTGAGAGAGAACACTTTATGAAGAAATCGTGCGTAATTGCAAGAGTGACGCCAACATAAGGAAACATGAGAGCAAGCGAGACAAAATAAAATGCGTGCTTTAATTTCACCACTGAAAAACAAGCAGAGCAGAGATCGGACTAGGAGTCACACGGAGAGTGGCTGCTAATACGACGAGTACCAGATCAAGACGAGACGACCCGATTCACCACTACATGCACAGTCAGAAGGCATCATCCATCCAACATTGTGTGTGTGTGAGTGGGAAGAAGCTAAGACGTAAAGAAGACGACACGTAAGAAGACAACTGCGTAAGGAAGACTACACGTAAGAAGACAACTGCGTAAAGAAGATCACGAGAAACGGACAACATAGACGTAAAATAACCAGGGCTACATCGCAAGTACATTTATTTTTAATACTAACAATAGTTAAAAGTTATGAAATAAGAGAACAGACGAATTACAATTTTTGAAAAAAAAGAAAAAGTTGATCTAAAAGTTGTGAAATAAGAGAACAATGAACAAATTTTAAAAATAAGAAAAGAAGATTTAAAATTTTGAAAAAAAGAAAAGTTGATCTAAAAGTTTGAATAAGAGAAAAGATGAATTACAATTTTTGAAATAAGAAAAGATGATTTAAAAGTTGTGAAATAAGAGAACAATGAATTACAATTTTTAAAATAAGAAAAGAGGATTTAAAATTTGAAAATAAGAAAAGAAGATTTAAAATTTTGAAAATAAGAAAGAAGATTTAAAATTTTCGAATTAGAGAAAGAGAAATAAGAAAAGACGAACTACGAGTTTTGGAAAATAAGTAAGAAAGAAAAATTCAACAAAGAGGAATTAGAATATTTGTAATCATATAAACTAACATCTAATTTAAACACTAATTTAAATTATTTTGTAATCAATATTTTTACACATGTTGTATAACGAGATCACCGAACTGACCGTCGCAGGGTTAAAAAAAAAGTTAAAAGAGCTGAATTTAAGTGTAAAAGGCAACAAACCCGAATTAAGAGAGAGATTAATTTCATATTTTGATTTAGACACGAACGAGGAATCCTTATATTCAGAAGCTAATACCAGTATTCAAGGCGAAGTTGAAGAAGTTGAGAGAGAAGTGACAATGGCGTTCACATTAAAAGATATTCGTGATTCGTTGACAGAGTTTGATGGGAGCAACAAAAAGGATGTATTAGAATGGCTTTCAGACTTTGAGGGTACTGCTGTAACAGTACAATGGAATGATCTTCAGAAATTTATCTATGGTAGACAGCTGTTGACAGGAGCGGCTAAGTTGTTCGTAAATAGTCAAGAGGGCCTAACAAGTTGGGGTAGACTTAAGAGCGCGAGTTACCTACCCGGTCACCACACCAACGAATTCACCTTCAACTACACAAACCATGGACAACACATCAAAAAGGGCAACAAATAACACATATGTACATATAGTCATATATCCGACTCCAATACCCAATAACATATAAATATTTCGCCCCCTAAAATTCATAACGTTAAAGTAAACATCCGTTTTTATAAACAGTTGTCCCCTCAAAACCAAAGCGTATGAACGGTAATCCATAAAATTAACATAAACAATTGAACACTTGAAATAATAATTGTCCCCCTAACAACCAAAAGCGTGAGAACGCTAACTCAGCAATTAAAATCGGACCAATCAAATCATCGAAATATCAATCACGCCACCAAAGGGCTCCCAAATTTAGCTTATAAATATAACCATAAGACATTTTTGTAATCAGTTCTAAGTTTTCATTCAAATAATAAAGTACGTTGCTTTTAACTCACAAAAAATATCTTTTTTTTCCTTATTGGGAAAAACGGATATTTAATTGGCGCAGTCGGTAGGATTGGAAAAAAGTTATTCTATCCGTGTTACATATAGAATTGTTATCCGTGTGTTACATAGAATTGGTGAATAATCATTGTTGTGAACTGTTATTCTATCCGTGCGACGCGTAGAATTGTTATCCGTGCGTTGCATAGAATTAGTGAATAATCACTATAAAATTCCGATCCGACATCAAGAACTTACGGGTAGTGCTCAAAAGTCTACAACAATGAAAAATATTTTCTGCCAACTGTGCGCGGAAATATCAACTGTGTGTTGCAACCAAAAAAAAAAAAAAAAAAAAAATATTTACGCCAACTGTGCGCGAAAAATATTAACTATGTGTTACAACCATTAAATCCAATTGAGGAACAAAAACGCCAACTTGTGTGCGAACAAAAAACCAAAATTCAAAATAAAACATAACCAAAACCCAGAAAATTAACAAAACAAAACACCACAAAAAACCCAGAAGATCAACAAAACAAAACATCACTAAAACCAAAAAAAAAAAAAACAAAACAAAACATCACTAAAACCCAGAAAATCAAAAAAATAAAACACCACTAAAACAAAAAAAAGAAGAAATAAAATGGCTGTAGAACTCACCGAAGCCCACCTCAATCAAGCACTGTCTTCGTTAAGACAGGTGGCAAATTACGATGGAGCTCCAGAGAATCTGACGTCATTCATAAGGAGGATAGATTTTATTATGCACCTATATCCAACCCATGATATAAGGCAGCATAACATATTGTTCAGTGCAATCGAGATGCAGCTCACTGGAGATGCACAACGGCTCTCACAAATTGGACAAGCCAACACCTGGCCGGAACTAAAGACACTCCTCATCAATGAATTAAAAACGCAGACCCCCTGTGAGGAACTTCTTCGACGCCTCTACAACACCAACTATGCAGGAAATCTTCGTAAGTTTGTAACAAAATTAGAAGATAAGTCCTATATTATAACAAACAAATTAACGTTAGAAAACAAACAAACGCGTTAAATAACACTATAAAAGACGTAATAAACAAAAAATTACCCGATAGATTATTTATGACGTTAGCTAGATACGATATAACCACAGTCAGCAAATTGAAGCAAGTAGCTCAAAGAGAAGGGTTATACGAGAATAGTATAACAGAAATAAGAAAATCAAATCAAAGCCAAAATCAGAATCAAAAAGGTGGAAAAACTTTTGTACCCAATAGTACAACTCCGTCTCAAACAAAACAATCAGATACAATACAAAACCAAAAACTATTCCAAGAATTTCAACAAAAATTAAATATTGACAGGGCTCAAAATCCAATGAATAGTCAACAGCAAAACAACTATTCAAAGAATAATGTAGCAAACCAGCCTACAAAAAGGCAAAGAGAAAGTAATAGTGGAATTAGCAAAATGGACACATCCGAAAATTTTCATCAGAAGGCCTCGGATCAATCGGAAGAAGAGATAGAGACAAGTCCTTCATCAGAATAATGATGAACAATAAACCTTTGAGATGTGTAGTCGACTCAGGCTCTTCAATTAATATAATGTCCGAAAACTTTTTTAATTTCAAAACCTATTTAGGAGATTCCAAAATTCACATGATTGAAGGAGCAGTAGAACTAAAAGAAATTATTTTCCTTGCACCCAGCAAACTTTGTCCGACAGAACAAAAATTTTATATCCATAAATTTTCAAATAAATACGACATGTTGATAGGCAGAACTTTCCTAAAAGCCTGCAAAGCACAAATAAATTATGAAGAAGAATACGCAAAATTAGGAAACTATACATTTTATTTTAGAGATGTTGAAGAAATAGAAGAAGAACAAAACATAGAAGTTTTGGACCCACCCACAGAAAGGGACCCGGAAACAAATTTTGCGATTGAAAACGAAATAATAGAAAGCAATGAGTATAGACTCGACCATTTAAACAACGAAGAAACTCAAAAACTAAAAAAGGTCTTGTACGAATTCAGTGACATTCAGTACCGCGAAGGTGAAAATTTGACTTTCACGAGTACAATAAAGCACTCTATTCATACAAAACATGAGGACCCAATCTATAATCGACCATACAAATATCCCAAACATTTGATATGGAAGTCAACAAACAAATAAATGAAATGATTGAACAGGGTATCATTCGAAAATCGAATTCCCCCTACTGTTCACCCATTTCGATCGTTCCAAAAAAAGGAGATGCTTCCAAGAAACAAAAATTCAGATTAGTCATTGACTATTGAAATCTAAATGAAGTCACAATAGATGACAAATTTCCAATTCAAGTCATGGACGAAATTCTCGACAAACTGGGAAAGTGCCAATACTTTACCACCATTGATTTAGCTAAGGGATTTCATCAAATTCAAATGGATCCTGAATCTATTGCAAAAACAGCTTTCTCAACTAAACATGGCCATTACGAATACACACGTATGCCATTTGGTCTTAAAAATGCCCCGGCAACATTCCAAAGATGCATGAATAATCTTTTGGAAGACCTTATTTATAAGGATTGCCTTGTTTATCTGGATGCCATCATTGTGTACTCCACTTCATTGGAGGAACACATACTATCACTCAGAAAGGTATTTAACAAACTAAGAGAAGCTAATCTTAAACTCCAACTCGACAAATGCGAATTTATGAAAAAGGAAACAGCATTCCTTGGTCATATAATAACAACAGAAGGTATAAAACCTAACCCAGATAAAGTCAAAGCAATTCAAAAATTTACGATACCCAAAACTCCAAAAGAAATTAAATCATTCTTAGGATTATGCGGATTCTTCAGGAAATTTATACCCAACTTTGCACATATTGCAAAACCTTTAACTCTAGGATTAAAGAAAGGAGCTAAAATAAATATAAACGACCCAAATTATATTTCATCCTTCGAAAAATTAAAATATCTCCTTATGAATGATCCTATACTTGCATATCCCGGACAGGACCATAGACCTATTTCTTATGGTAGTAGAACACTTAACGAACACGAACTTAATTATTCAGCCATAGAAAAGGAATTACTATCTATTGTATGGGCAACCAAATATTTTAGGCCATACCTTTTCGGTAGAAAGTTCGAGATTCTAAGCGACCATAAGCCTTTAGTATGGCTCAACAATATAAAAGAACCAAATATGAAACTTCAAAGATGGAAAGTAAGACTAAATGAGTTTGATTACAAAATTAAATATTTACCTGGCAAAGAAAATCATGTAGCAGATGCCCTTTCCAGAGTTAAAATAGATGAAAACTTTTTAGGATCAACAGAAAGCACAGCAGCTACAATACATAATGCTCACGAGGATAAACGAAAACTACATTCCAATAGTAGAAAGACCCATTAATTATTACAACAGACAAAAAGAATTCATTAGAGGTTCAGAAGACAAAGCAGAAACAACAACTTACTTTTACAAAACAAACATAAAAATAACATACAAAGAAATGACCAATGCTTACGCAAGGGATATAATCATAAGATATCTTTGCAGTAAGAACACTGTACTATATTTTCATAATGAACAAGATTTTCCCATATTCCAACAAGCTTTTATCGAAATAATACAACCAAACGCAAATACAAAAACCTCGAAATCTAGCATTAAGTTAGAGGACCTTCAAACGTTTGCACAATTTAAAGAAATAATCCTAAAACAACATAAAGAATTATTACATCCAGGAATTGAAAAAACGATTAATTTGTTTAAAGAAAAATATTATTTTCCCGATTTTCAAAACCTAATTCAAAACATTATTAATAGAATAACAGAAAATAGAAATACAAAACTAACTTTTGAAATAACACCAGAACTTTTTAATATCAGAGAAAAATACGTCATGGACTTTTACATGATCGACAATTTACAATTCCTTTCATGCATTGACATTTACTCAAAATTTGCAACACTTGTAGAAGTAAAGTCTAGAGATTGGTTAGAAGCCAAGAGAGCAATTATGAAAGTATTCACTGAAATGGGCAAACAAAGAAAAGAAATAAAATCAGACAAAGATTCAGCATTTCTGTGTATAGCACTAAAAAATTGGCTACAAGAAGAAAATGTAAAGTTAGAAATCACATCAAGTAAAAACGGCATCTCAGATGTAGAAAGATTCCATAAAACAGTAAATGAAAAACTCAGAATTATAAATAGTGAAAATGACATCGAAGATAAATTACTTAAATTTGAAAAAATTCTCTTCGTATACAACCAAAAGACGAGACATAAAACAACTAACCGAACACCAGCGGACATTTTTATCTATGCAGGATCCCCCGACTATAATACCCAAACAAAAAAAATACATCAAATAAACAATTTAAATGAAGATAGACACGACTTCGAAATCGACACTAGATTTAAACAAGCACCATTAGTAAAGTCAAAAACGACAAATCCATTCAAAAAGACAGGAGAAATAAATCAGTTAGACGAGAAACATTTTGAAGAAAGAAATAGAGGACAAAAAGTTACACACTACAAATCAAAATTCAAGAAGAAAAAGAAAGTTAATAAAAGCAAATACGACAATTAATTAATTACAGGTCAACAACTCAAGATGACTTTTTTATGCATCATGCTATTCTTAACATTAAAATCAACATGCAGTCAATCCATTCACATAAACCCAGTAAAAGCACCAAACGGTTACTTAATATTTAAAACAGGAACCATGGACTTACCGACAAACTTTGAATATCATTATTTAAAAGTGAATTTAACTCTAATAGACATTACATATAATAATTTAATGCAACAAGCACAAGAATTTAAAAACCTAATCCATATTCAATACTTAACAGAAAAACTAAGTAGGGAAATTAATGGAATACACATTGTAAAACGTAATAAACGAGGACTAATTAACGGAATTGGTTCAATATACAAATATCTTTTTGGTACTCTTGATCAGGAAGATAAAGATGAATTAGAATAAAAAATAAATAATCTTGAAAGCAATAGCGTACAAGCAAACGAACTAAATTACGTAATAGACACTGTTAATAAAGGTTTAGAAGTAATAAACAGCCTCAGGGAAGAAAAAGAAAAATCAGTAAGATTAGAAGTTCTAATCTTTAATTTTGAGCATTTCACAGAATACATTGAAGACATAGAAATGGGCATGCAGCTCACTAGACTAGGAATTTTCAACCCAAAGCTTCTCAAACATAATCACTTAAGTCATGTTAATTCGGAAAAACTATTGAATACAAAAACTTCCACCTGGCTTAAACCAAGTTCAAACGAGATATTTATCATTTCAAACATTCCTCAAGAAATAATAAAAACCCCTATCTTTGAGATACTTTCTTATCCAGACGAGAATAAAAATATTTTGACAGAAAATTCATACGATAAATACTATTTTAATAACAACACTTTGTTCAATAAAAACACAAAACAAATAGAAACTAACGAATGTATATAGGCATTTTAAATCAAATCCCAACCACTTGTAAATACACTAAGACATATAAGAATTTTCAAACTAATTACATTGAACCAAACATAGCTGTAACATGGAATCTACCAAAAACTAAACTTAATCAAAATTGCGTAAACAACGAATTAATAATTGAAGGCAATAACATAATAAAAATTTACGATTGTGCCTTACAACTAAACGAAATATCAATAATAAATTCATTGCTTGATTATAGCCAAAGCATTTATGTAACAAACAATATCACCAGGCTAGAACCTATTTCCTTTGGATAAACAAAAGAGATAATTAACGAACATACGAAATATTATACTGCATTTCAAACTATTACATTAACCACTTTTATACTTACTATAATAAGTTTGATTACATACTAAATCTATAAGTTTAAGGCAATGCCACAAAAATTAATAATTAAGCATTTTCGATCAAATAACAATCGTGGTCCCACAGACATAATCGAAACCCCAATTGTTGAAAAAATCGAGTCCCAAATTATAAACAAAATTGATACTCCAATATTTACAGCTGAGAAAAACTCCTCGCTATATCCCAATGTATCCGCCTGAGGACAGGCTATTTTCTTTAGGATGGGGGAGTCATATATCCGACTCCAATACCCAATAACATATAAATATTTCGCCCCCTAAAATTCATAACGTTAAAGTAAACATCCGTTTTTATAAACAATTGTCCCCTCAAAACCAAAGCGTATGAACGCTAATCCATAAAATTAACATAAACAATTGAACACTTGAAATAATAATTGTCCCCCTAACAACCAAAAGCGTGAGAACGCTAACTCAGCAATTAAAATCGGACCAATCAAATCATCGAAATATCAATCACGCCACCAAAGGGCTCCCAAATTTAGCTTATAAATATAACCATAAGACATTTTTGTAATCAGTTCTAAGTTTTCATTCAAATAATAAAGTACGTTGCTTTTAACTCACAAAAAATATCTTTTTTTTCCCTATTGGGAAAATCGGATATTTAATTATATATACGTACATACATATTTACACACATATATACGTACATACATATTTACACACATACATATATCCATACATACATATATAGACACTTACATATATACGTACATACATATTTACACACATACATATATCCATACATACATATATAGACACTTACATACATATATACATACATATATACATACATACATATATACATAATTAACTGAAGGAGAGAACGGCATTGTCGCCGAATAAAAATGATAATTGAGTGTTGAACGTCAAACAAGACGGAGGTTTTAATTTTATAATAAATGAAGTAAGTAAGTCGTCTCGCCGACTTTGGTATACCATACACCAGTAAAGCAAATATTTCAAGCATTTTCACATGCTTCTTACAAGCATATCTTAGTATCTCGCTCACTCAATCATACGAGCACCCTAGCGCCCCCACCAGCCAACGACCAACTCCGGCCTTATGGAAAAACGTTTATATGCATAACTCGACTGTTTTTTATCCGATTTTGATCAAATTTGGTATTTTGATAGATATTAGTATTAAATTTAAGTGTGCCAAATTTGCATGAGGTAAAAAAATACGGGAGATAATCAAGTTTTTCAAATTACGGGGGCGGAAAAGGGCGTGGCAAAATTTTTATACATACAAAATGTGTGCATTTACTAAGCGAATATACATACCAAATATGGTGTCTCTAGCTAGAATGGTTTTTGAGATAAACGCTTTTTTTAAATTGCGGGGGCGGAAAGGGGCGTGGCAAAAATTTGAAATAAACTTGATCACTCTACATACTACACGAGTCTACATAAAAAATTTGGTGGCTCTAGCTCTTATAGTCTCCGAGATCTAGGTGTTCATACGGACAGACGGACAGACGGACAGACGGACGGACGGACGGACGGACGGACGGACAGACGGACATGGCTAGATCGACTCGGTTGTTGATCCTGATCAAGAATATATATACTTTGTGGGGTCGGAGATGCTTCCTTCTGCCTGTTACATACATTTTGGCGACTTTAATATACCATTTCACCCTATGGGTGTATGGTATAAAAATACTAAAAAGTAAATAAACACAGGGAAAAGTTACTCTTTTTCCTCGAACACGACTTGGCCAAGATGTTAACTGGCGCAGCTTAACGACTTCAGGGACGTGAAAAAGTGCCCCGAAGGAACCTACGTTCATGCATAAGTATCTAAGTATCAAAAAAAAAAGGTTTTAAATAATGATTCACAAATATTTCATTGGTAAAAAAAAAAAAAAAAGAAAAGTATTTAAATAATGATTCACAAATATTGCATTGGTAATAAAAAAAAAAACAAAAAAAAAATTTTATAATAATGCATAAATTGTTGCCCAATCGTGCTAGAGATTGTTAAGTGTGCTAAACCAGTGCATTTGGCGATTGAACCAACTGTATCGGACAGAGCGATAAAGACAACAAAACATGTACATATGTACATACATATACATACATATGTGTAAATCGTCAATGTGTACTATGCACTCCATGATATTGATGTTGGTGTTGCCTTTCAGTTTCACTCGAATTTAAAATAGTTCATCATCTTTTTCAAATTTTTGCTTCGGGTGTATTCGTTCCCCCGAATTCAGCAATTCCCGTTAAGCACATACACACATGTATATGGGTACAAGCTGCGTAACAGGCGACATTGTGGTTTGCTACATTTTGCAGAATTGCGTGTCTCGTCAGAGTGACGGAGATGCCGCAACGGTACAAAGTTGCTTCGCGACAAGCGTCTCTACTTCATCATCTTTTTGGTCTGACCGCGTCGCGGTACAAGCTGCGTAACAGGCGACATTGTCGTTTGCTACATTTTGCAGACTTGCATGTCTCGTCAGAGTGACGGAGATGCCGCAACGGTACAAAGTTGCTTCGCGACAAGCGTCTCTGTTTCATCATCTTTTTCGTCTGACCGCGTCGCGAGTCGCACATTTTGGTGGCTTTACGTGTTCCGTTAGAACAGAACGACAGCGATGTCGCGACAGTCAGAATTGTTTGACGAGTGGCGTCGCAAATTTTGGAGTGCGTTTTGTAGTTTCCCAACCTTTGGGCAGCGAGTCATTTAATTTTCAACCGCCTTGGAAGCAACATCGATCTTCAAAAAAAAAAAATATATAAAAGAAAAGTAGACAGAAGTCAAAGTGTGTGCAAATTAAACAACAAGCTGTGAAATTCCAATGCTTCAAGTTTGAGCGAGCAAAGGCCCAACAATATTAGCCGAAAGTGAAAGGGGTAAGGTACATATTGTAACGATCCTTTTCGTCCTTCGGGATATTTACAATTATCTCTTGGGCTAGGTTCGGCACAACAAAATTTATTTTGTGCCCCGGTGAAATTAGAACAGGTTTGTTTATTGATTTGTCTTGGTGGTATGTTTATTTACGATTGTTTATGGGCTTGGTTGGATATGACAAGTTTCCTTTAGAGGAGTCCCGACCTCTTTCCTGGTGTTTCGGTAACAGGATATATCCTTGTACCTTCCAATATGCTGGGAATTGTCCTGGAGCGGTTTGACCTTACTCGATTCTTGCATAAACACGGTGTCTTAGTCCTATTCCAAGGACTTGCTGGTTACAGGATAATTTGAGAGGTTACTCGTAAGGCCGTCTCAAATTATTCTGACTTTTCTTGATCCTTTCACTTGTTTGTTTCACTAGTCTGAGCTTTTAAGGTTACTCGTAAGGCCTTAAAAACTCCCTTGATTGATCATGACTTGTAGACTTGAGTCAATTAGTTCCACGTCTAAACTAAGACTGCCTTCTAAACTAAGACTGCCGGCTCTGTCGAGCGTGGTCCCTTAAATATATCCCGAGATGCCCATAGGGCGCTGGCTGCGGCGTCGTGCTGTTGGCAGCGGCGTTGGGATCGTGTCAGAAGTGGGTCGCCTCTTCCGGCGAATTCTGCTTACCGGCAATATTCAAAGAATGGCTAGGCTAAAAAGTGCGGCGTTGGGATCGTGTCAGAAGTGGGTCGCCTCTTCCGGCGAATTCTGCTTACCGGCAATATTCGAAGAATGGCTATGCTAAAAAGTGCTATGGGTCGCGATGCACGCGTGCTGTGTGCACTCGTTTAATTTCCCTTGCAATGCACTTTCATACGTATATCGTATCTATCAGATAGAGGGCTTCACCATCGTTCATCCCTCCCCCTTCGGTTCGTATATTCCCCTATGCAATCCACAAACCATTATCGTTTCATATAATGCATGCATGCCCCCCACGCATCTTCCCGCTTGTACGAAATTGCCAGCGGTCGCATGTGGTTCGATCGAAATCATGGGATCGAGCCATGTTGGACTTGGTTGCCCATCGCATGTGTGTGTATATCGGTTTCTTGCATTATGCTTCCCACGCATCTTCCCGCTTGTACGAAATCACCGGCGGTTGCGTGTGGTTCGACTGGCCACGTTTGATCGTATGCTACTTATACTGAATCGGTTCGATCCATCAGCAGCGGGTTCGGTCGTATATCGTACGTTTGGTTTGGCTGTATCTTGTATCTGGTGCATCCTTTGCACCGCTTGATTGTGTTGTTGCTGGCTTGTTGTGTGGGATATTATAGTTAATTATAATGTTCCTCACACTCCCCCCCTTCTTCGGGAGTGATTTGCCCTCCCCTGTCCCTTGTACCTTGTGTTTGTTTTCTGTATGTGTATTGCTTTCTCGCTGCCATGTCATCAGAGTCGTCCTTACTCATTGTTCATCTAGTTTCTTGCCATCTGTTTGTTCACATATTTGTTGTTGCATCTGGCATCTGTGCTTGCCTGGTTTTTCCTGTTTCTTTGTGCCGTAATTTACATATAACTGGAGACTAATTGGCCTTTATATAGGCAGCTCCCACGGCCTCAGGGATATATTGGTGTAGTACCGCTATACAGCTGGCCAGTTTCCATCGGCCCTCTGCTTTCACCCACGCATCCACTTGTTGCTATCCGTGGTGAAAGTCCCGTAAATCCTTGGCGCATATGTCCACTTTCTCTGTGGCTGCGCGCTCATTTATTCCTTGTCCTTGTCTTTCTTGCTTGTACACCTTGGCTTGCATCACTTTTTCATGTTGGCGTCGCCTTCCCATTGGCCGCCACACGTATCCCGTTTACTTTTCGCTGCTTTCCCTTTTCTGGCGGCGCTGCCGTCGCCCGTCGCTCCCCTCAATCCGCTTGTCATACCCATACTTCGCTCGTTCTACTCGTTTCTGTTTTGTTTGCGATTTTCCCCTTGATCAGCCAATTTGTTGAAGAAACCTCTTGGCAGGAAGTATTTCTTGAAGCCCTCAACGAACTCCTTCCACGATCGCCACTGCTTATTGTTTGCGACGTAACACTTGTGTGCTTTGTCTTTCAGTAGTTCTGGGATCATGTCCAGCTCGATGTCATACATGTCTGCTAACCACTCGATTTGTTCTATAAACTCTAGCAGTCTGGAATTGCCATCGAATCTGACAGTCCACTCCCTCTTTGTGTCGGTGCTGTCTAATACTCCTTCGCTTCCCCATCTTGGTGGTGCAAATGGAGGAATCGCTAGTGTAGCGATATTTATTTTTTTGAACTCCTCGGTTTCCTTGTTCTCACCATTCTCGCCTGACTGTGCTGCGCTTATTTCTGGTTTTTGTTTGGCCATTTTTGTGAACTTGAGTTCTAATCTTCTTATCTCCTCTCTCCACTCTGGATCAGACTCTTTGTTGTCTATCCATTCGCCGAATTGTTTTCTCATCTCCTCTACCGTGCCGTTCATGTTGACTCCGATCCATTGGCCTGTTTGTAGCAGATCCTCCTTCTTCATGTGGTACATCCATCCTTTCTTCATGTGGTACCTCCATCCTTTCCCCATTTTGATGTTTTCTTTTCAATTTTTAAACTTTTGTCTTGTTTAAAATTTCACCAGTATAGCACGTTGGGCGCCAGTTGTAACGCATCTTCCCGCTTGCATGAAATCACCGGCGGTTGCGTGTGGTTCGACTGGCCACGTTTGATCGTATGCTACTTATACTGAATCGGTTCGATCCATCAGCAGCGGGTTCGGTCGTATATCGTACGTTTGGTTTGGCTGTATCTTGTATCTGGTGCATCCTTTGCACCGCTTGATTGTGTTGTTGCTGGCTTGTTGTGTGGGATATTATAGTTAATCATAGCACTTTTTAGCATAGCCATTCTTCGAATATTGCCGGTAAGCAGAATTCGCCGGAAGAGGCGACCCACTTCTGACACGGTCCCAACGCCGCTGCCAACAGCACGCGTGCATCGCGACCCATAGCACTTTTTAGCATAGCCATAGCCCGGCTAGCTCAGTCGGTAGAGCATGAGACTCTTAATCTCAGGGTCGTGGGTTCGGGCCCCACGTTGGGCGCCAGTTGTAACGATCCTTTTCGTCCTTCGGGATATTTACAATTATCTCTTGGGCTAGGTTCGGCACAACAAAATTTATTTTGTGCCCCGGTGAAATTAGAACAGGTTTGTTTATTGATTTGTCTTGGTGGTATGTTTATTTACGATTGTTTATGGGCTTGGTTGGATATGACAAGTTTCCTTTAGAGGAGTCCCGACCTCTTTCCTGGTGTTTCGGTAACAGGATATATCCTTGTACCTTCCAATATGCTGGGAATTGTCCTGGAGCGGTTTGACCTTACTCGATTCTTGCATAAACACGGTGTCTTAGTCCTATTCCAAGGACTTGCTGGTTACAGGATAATTTGAGAGGTTACTCGTAAGGCCGTCTCAAATTATTCTGACTTTTCTTGATCCTTTCACTTGTTTGTTTCACTAGTCTGAGCTTTTAAGGTTACTCGTAAGGCCTTAAAAACTCCCTTGATTGATCATGACTTGTAGACTTGAGTCAATTAGTTCCACGTCTAAACTAAGACTGCCTTCTAAACTAAGACTGCCGGCTCTGTCGAGCGTGGTCCCTTAAATATATCCCGAGATGCCCATAGGGCGCTGGCTGCGGCGTCGTGCTGTTGGCAGCGGCGTTGGGATCGTGTCAGAAGTGGGTCGCCTCTTCCGGCGAATTCTGCTTACCGGCAATATTCAAAGAATGGCTAGGCTAAAAAGTGCGGCGTTGGGATCGTGTCAGAAGTGGGTCGCCTCTTCCGGCGAATTCTGCTTACCGGCAATATTCAAAGAATGGCTATGCTAAAAAGTGCTATGGGTCGCGATGCACGCGTGCTGTGTGCACTCGTTTAATTTCCCTTGCAATGCACTTTTATACGTATATCGTATCTATCAGATAGAGGGCTTCACCATCGTTCATCCCTCCCCCTTCGGTTCGTATATTCCCCTATGCAATCCACAAACCATTATCGTTTCATATAATGCATGCATGCCCCCCACGCATCTTCCCGCTTGTACGAAATTGCCAGCGGTCGCATGTGGTTCGATCGAAATCATGGGATCGAGCCATGTTGGACTTGGTTGCCCATCGCATGTGTGTGTATATCGGTTTCTTGCATTATGCTTCCCACGCATCTTCCCGCTTGTACGAAATCACCGGCGGTTGCGTGTGGTTCGACTGGCCACGTTTGATCGTATGCTACTTATACTGAATCGGTTCGATCCATCAGCAGCGGGTTCGGTCGTATATCGTACGTTTGGTTTGGCTGTATCTTGTATCTGGTGCATCCTTTGCACCGCTTGATTGTGTTGTTGCTGGCTTGTTGTGTGGGATATTATAGTTAATTATAATGTTCCTCACAATATATATATATATATATAGATATAAAAAAAAAAGAAAAAAAGAAACCAACAACAAAATTCAAAATGAAATGTGTGGAGCTATAAACAAAAAAAACTATACTATAAAAATAGTATAACTTTCCCCAACTTTGTGATTCCCAAGGGACCCTCCAAAGTAAAAGGGGGCAAACCAGCCTCTGGTTTTCATACTCAAAAAAAAAAAAAAAGGAGAACAAATAGCTGAACGATACATAAGCTGTTTAAACCAACACATAAGTTGTTCTACAAATTTTTTTTTTTTCGTGTTCTTATTGCGCTAGACGGTTATATGTTCCCACAAGTTTGTGTGTATGTGTAACCGGAACCTGCTGTATTGGACAGAGCTAATAAAAAAAAAAAAAAAAAAATAAACCCACAAAACACAAAAAAAAATTAAAAAAAAAAAAAAAAAAATAATTATATAATAAAAAAAAATAAATAAAAAAAAAATATATATATCAATTTTGAAACAACAATAAAGATGTTGAATACACATAAAAGCTTGTCTATTCAAAAATAATAATAATTTTTTTTTATTAACAAGGCTTAATCTGGTGAAATTCACGGCTGATGACTGTCCGCCCTTAGTTGGGACTACTGCATCGAGCAACAATCTCAGCTAGCTTCAGCACAACCGCGAAATAAAACAACAAATATTTAAACCCATCATTTCATCGCTTGCCACACGGAGGGAAAACAATTCGTGAGTCAACAGATTCAAAAAAAAAAAAAAAAAAAAAAAAAAAAAGAAGGAAGGTCACCTTGCTTACACATAACACTAATTACACTAAAACATAAGTAAGAAAGATATATTAAGCTACGATTAAGTTAAAAAGTAAGAAACACGATCTAAGAGACTAGATAGTAACAAAACAAATTCAAAACAAAAATAATTTTTCGAATTACCAATGAGTTTTGAATTATCAATGCCTTTAGATCAGGAGATTCCTCCAGCCCAACCCACTGGCCCACAAACACAGGAGCCATTGGGTGGGTTTAAGATATCCGATTTATTACAATTGATTCAGTCTATGCCTGTATATGAGGGAAATAAAGAGGGACTAAAAGAATTCATTACCAATGTTGAGGAGTTTTTAATGCTTATTAAAGGAGCAGATCAGGCACCATGATTTTGAGAGCAATCAGGAACAAAATTCAGGGTAAAGCTCATGAAGTCTTGTATCAATCAAATGTGCGACTTAATTGAAATGAAATTAAAGATACCTTAATTAAACACTTTGTCGATAAAGAACCGAGTATAATCTAATAGCAGAACTTGGAATATTAACACTGCAAAGCCATCCGGTAGAGATATTATATGAAAAAATCACAAATATTCAAAGAGCTCTACTAAACATCATTGACCAAAAGGATACCAATCCAACTATCATACAAACAAAGAAAAAAGAATTGTTTCTTAACCAATGTCTAACCACTTTTCTGAAGGGACTTCGTGGACCTTTAGGTTCAATAGTTCGAGGCAGAGACCCCACGGATATCGTTACAGCATATGAAATAGCAATTGCGGAAAAGGAAGTTTATACTAGTCAAAGAGAAGCTAGGCGAATAAATCAGAGCTTTGAAAGAACAACGTATAATGGTCGAAATTCGGGATCGTTTGGGCCCCGAAACCAACAAAAAAGGGAGAGAAATTGGTCTCAAGAGGGAAAAACAAATAATTACAGTAACAACAATCAAAGACCATTTAAACAAAAAAAGTACGACAATGAGCAACAAAGTGACCGACAGAGACAGAAAAATTGGGGAAACTATAGTACCCAAACTAGAAATTCCAACTTCTCTAACCAGTCTGCAAAATCCAACACAAACAACAGTAATCAAATAAAAAAAGAGATGAGTTGCACAACATTAATGATGACCAAAATTTTCAGTATGTAGCCTCAACATCCAAGCAGGCTACATAACCAAGCACACACATGGCTCGATTTTACCATATGTTCAAATTCAATTCCCATTTGGTAAAAAATTAAACCTTTTGATCGACACAGGGTCTACTACTTCTTTTATTGACCCTCAATTTGTTCCAAGTGAACAACATATTAAACTAACCGAGCCAAGAATTATAAAAACAATTATAAATACACATGCACTATATTCAGCATGTTTACTAGACATGTTTATTGAATTTAACCAAATTGGTACACTAAAATTTTTATTATTTAAATTCCATTCATTTTTCGATGGCCTTATAGGAATCGATTTACTAAAAACATTGAAATCAAAAGTAGACTTAGAAAATTTCGTGTTGATCACACAAAATGCTAAACTCCCAATACTCACAAAAGAAAATTTAGCAGGAGAAAAGCTAGAGATTGAGCATTCAACCAGAAAACTAATCAAGATCCCTGTTAACCTTAAAGAAGGCACTTTTCTTTGTCAGGAAATACAACTAGATAATGACCTTTTTATTTCAAACGGATTATATTCAGCAGAAAATAACTTCAGTTGGGTCGAAATAACAAATTACTCCGACTCACATAAAAGTATATGTTTTGACCAACCCCTTCAAGTAAATTCATATTCCAAAGGTCAGCATATAGAAGTAAACATCGCTTTCCAAAATGATAATGAAACAGATTTAAGTTCATTTAATTTTAACAAAGTAATTAGAACTGCACATATCAACTCAGAAGAAATCCAATTATTAAAAGACATTTGTGTTAAATTTTCTGACATCTTTTATGACGACAGTAAGCAACTATCATTTACAAACGAAGTCAAACATAAGAACGATGTCTTGGATAGAATTGGGAAATCGAAATATTTTTCAATACTGGATTTAGCCAGTGGTTACCACCAGATAGAGATGCACAAGGACGACATCCAGAAAACAGCATTTTCGGCGGAGGGAGGACATTACGAGTTTATCAGAATGCCCTTTGGCCTGACTAATGCACCTGCAACTTTTCAAAGGGTAATAGATTCCTTATTTGGTGACTTATTTGGAACCTGTTGCCTTGCATATATGGATGACATCATTGTTTTCTCGCCATCCTTACAGGAACATATCCAACATTTAAAAAAAGTCTTCAAGAAAATTAGAAATGCAATTTTAAAATTACAACCGGATAAGTCTGAATTCCTGAAAAAGGAAATCGAATATCTGGGTCACATTGTTACCCCTGAAGGGGTAAAGCCAAACCCGACAAAGATTGAGACAATAAAGAAATTCCCTTTGCCTACTACACAGAAACAAATTAAATCATTCTTAGGTGTCATGGGTTATTATAGAAAGTTTATTAAAGATTTTGCTAAAATAACAAAACCACTAACTAAATAACTGAAGGGAAAATCAAAGGTTACTGTTGACGAGGACTTTATCAAAACTTTCGAATATTGTAAAACCTTGTTATGTAATGACCCGATCCTAATATACCCTGATTTCTATAAACCGTTTATACTTACTACAGATGCAAGTAATGTCGCTTTAGGGGCTGTTTTATCTCAAGGAAACTTGGGATCGGACAAGCCAGTTTCATTCGCTAGCAGAACACTAACGGACACCGAGGCGAACTACTCTACCGTCGAAAAAGAGATGCTTGCCATAATTTGGGCAATTAAGTATTTTAGACCGTATCTTTTTGGTCAAAAATTTAAAATTGTCACTGACCATAAGCCCCTGACATGGCTTATGAGTTTCAAGGAACCAAATTCCAAATTGGTGAGATGGAAGCTCAGACTGTAAGAGTACGATTACGAAGTTATATACAAAAAGGGGTCTCAAAACGTGATTGCTGACGCCTTGAGCAGAACAACACTTGATATCAACTTAAATGACCAAGAATCAGTCGAGGCGACATGTGAGGAAACCGTACATTCAGGCCTGGAGAACATTTCACAACTTATAGCAATTTCGGAAAAATGTTTAAACGATTTTAATATCCAAATTATCCTTAACAAAGATCCAGTTTCTAACATCAAAATTGAAAGCCCGTTTAAAAACAAACTTCGCCGCATTATATCAGAACCCATTTTTAATAAAAAAGTCGTGATTAGAATTTTGAAAACTATTTTAAAACCAAATAAAACTTGTGCAATTTTTACCACTGACACAATATTCAAAATAGTACAAGAGGTTTTTTCACAGTTTTTTCAAACAGTACACTCTATAAACTTGTTAGATGCACAGAGTTTTTGGAAGAACGTACCACACAGGATGAACAAGAAAAAGAAATTAGAGACTATCACTATTATAATAATCACAGGGGATGTTCAGGAACGGATTGCGTTTATCGATAAGTCAGATGTAGTAGCGAAGAAATACAAAGTGAAGTTATCCAACTTAGTTTCAAGGTACAGTCCACTGCTAGACCAAATCATAATTTGGTCCTTCGAGCCGGATCGACATCAACTACTGAGGTAGCCGCTCGGATGGATCAACTCCAGTCCGTGTGGAAGGAATTTAATGGAATCGGGGATTCCATAGCCCTTCTGGAAGATGTGGACGGCTATGTGGATCCAGAGATCGATCACTTGACCTACGAAGAGAAGTACTTGAAGGCATATTCTTTACTTCTGGGAAAAAAACGGCTAGTTCAACAACAAGCATCATTGTCTGGCGACGGCGATGGCGCCATGGGTCTGCACGCATATAACGACGACATCGTTCATCTGCTGCAACAACAACAACAACTCTTTGAACAGTTAGCTGCAAACCAGAGCAGTTCAAACTTGTCGATGCCCGCTCGCAATGAGGTGGCTGCTTCGGGTTCGACTTCGGGAAACGGCACGACGGCATTTGTGCATGTCGGCGAATTGCCAAAAATTCAAATAAAACGGTTCGCTGGACTCTACACAGAGTGGCCAGCTTTTCAAGATATATTGTGAACTCATTTTTGGAGAAATTTATGGGTCTACCAACGACAAACAAAATTGATGTGTCCATCTTACGCAAGGTATCAGATGGCACAAATGAGATTGTTCGCGGTCTGGATGCGATCAATCATACAGGACGGGACTGCTGGATACAATATCTGGTATTGGAAAAACTTGACGCTGATACACGGCGCAGGTGGATTGAGCGCAGCATGGGCAACGAGGCGCCCACACTGGAGGAATTCTTCAAGTTCTTAGATGATCGTTGTGAGGAATTAGAGCTCAGCAAACGGGAGATTGCGTTCGGAGGCAAAATGCCGGCGCAAATCACACACACAAAACGGGTCACACATTCGATGGTTGCAGTTCAAGCTGGCAGCTGCACCAAATGTCAGGCGACGGATCATAAGTTGTATGGCTGTCAACAATTCATGGATTTAACACTTGCAGAACGTCGTATGTTCATCAGGGAAAAGGCTTTATGTTATAATTGCCTGAAATCAGGGCATATGGTCAAAAACTGTCCATCATCATTCTCATGCAAATATTGTAAAGGTAAGCACCATTCTCTGATCCATGATCCAGGTAACTCAATGGCTTTAAGGAACTTGCAACAAGGAAAAAGGGAGAATCAGCGTAGTCCAAACGCTTCTCATCACGATTTGTCTACAACAAGTCTAGTGGCTCATAATGGGAGTGCACCAGCAACGGTTTGTTCACAAAGCTCTGCGAAATTGAAAACAGGAAAAGGTTTAAATCGAAGCATATTGCCTACTGCAACGGTTTATGTTCAAAAGGTAAATGGAGACATTATATGTCGTATCTTACTAGATACTGGGTCGGAAATTTCATATGTATCAGAACGATGCATACAAGCACTTGGATTGCCACGGTCGGCATCATCCATTTTGGTCACAGGAATCTCTTCGGTTCAGGCTGACACCACAAGGGAAGCAGCACGCTTCAGATAAAGTCAAGGTAATCAAACAATCACTTAACGGTACAGGCTCATGTTCTTGGCAAAATCACATCAACACTGGAAAGGCAAAACATTGACGCATCGGCACTTGATGTCTTTAGCGATCTTCAACTCGCTGCCTCGGAATTCACCACAAGCGCTCCAATTGATGTTCTTTTGGGCGGTGAACACATTTGGTCTACAATCACAGGGAAAAAGTTGTACGACAATACGGGCAAACTCATTGCAATATCATCGATTTTCGGATGGGTCATCAGCTCTATAACGATGCCCCAAGCTAACAACGCTTTCGCTTTGACATCATACATTGATGTTAACGTTTCGCTCCAGAGGTTTTGGGAGCTAGAGGACATCAGTTCCACAACCAAATTGGAACCTGATGATGAGCAGGTGCAGAAACGCTTTCTCGCTACGCACACTCGAGATGAAAAGGGGAAGTACATCGTGGAACTTCCATTCAAGGTCACTAATCCTGAATTTGGGGATACTCTACAAGGAGCTCTTAATCGTTTCCAATCGGTGGAACGACGCCTACAACAAGATGCAAATCTAAGAGCAAAATATGTCAACTTTATGAGGGAATATTTCGATTTGGGGCATATGCGCGAACTGCCACCAGATGAAGTCAATAATGCACAACGGTTTTATCTACCACATCACCCGGTTTTGGGTCGGAAGCTGAGAGTAGTTTTCGACGGATCATTTTGCGACACCAAAGGCAAATCACTAAACGATTATCTCTTTACAGGGCCTAGCATTCAACGCGATCTATTTGCTGTCTGCTTGCGCTTTCGGATGTATAAATTTGTATTCTCAGCCGACATAGTCAAGATGTTTCGGCAGATTTGGGTGAATGACAAACACCGCGACTTCCAGAGAATTGTCTGGAGAGAAAGGCCATCGTATCCAATCAAACACTTTCAACTATGCACCGTCACTTATGGCACCTCATGTGCACCATTCCTGGCTGTTAGGGTATTAGAGCAACTGGCTACTGATCATCAGCAGGAATTCCCGAATGCTGCAAGAATCTTACAAGAGGATTTTTATGTCGACGATGTGCTCACTGGGTCAAACAGTGAGGAGGAACTGATACAAAATCGAAAGGAACTTATTCAACTTACGTCCTGTGCTAATTTGGAGCTTGGGAAATGGGTATCAAACACACCTCGCATACCAACAGAAGGAACTGATTCTACACAATCATCTCCAGTCAAGGTTCTTGGACTTTACTGGCAACCTGGTCTTGATACATTGTCTTATAATGTTTGTTCTAAAAGGAAATGTCGATTGTACAAAACGACAAGTTTTATCGGATGTCTCGCGTATTATGGCTTCTCGATTTGGGATGGGATGACAAACTCCCTAAGCAACTAGCGGATACTTGGCTCAAATGGCGAGCAGATTTGGATATGCTACAACACATTCAAATACCCCGGTTGGTTGTCAACGACACCGACAACATTGAATTGCATGGATTCTCCGATGCATCTACGAAGGCATACGCTGCTGTAGTGTACAGCAGAGTAATCAACAAGGATGGCTCGATTTCTACATCGATTATGGCTGCGAAGTCTAGGGTGGCTCCGCTAAAGGAGCAATCTCTGCCCCGCCTAGAGCTTTGCGCGGCACTTCTCCTAAGTCAACTCATACGTTCGATAAAGGCGGCACTTCGACATCAAAAGGTCACGGTTTTTGCATGGTGCGATTCCACAATCGTTCTCTATTGGCTATCATACGCACCCTCTCGACTAAAGACATTTGTTGGGAACCGAACTTCGGAAATTCTGGACACCATTCCAAGGCATTATTGGCGTCATGTGGACTCCAAATCAAATCCAGCTGATTGCGCATCCAGAGGTCTCATGGCTGCAGACCTAAAGGACTTTCAGTTATGGTGGAATGGCCCGTCATGGATACGTGACGCGGATCAGTTTCTGGTAAGGTTAAACAACTCACAAGTCTGTTTGAATATTTCAGAAAAGAACTAGAAAAGGAAGTCAAAAGCAATTGTCTGACTGGATTAGTAGAGGCAGCTCCTGATCATCCACTTGATCATCTTGTTCAACGAGTATCTTCATGGTGACGCTCGTTCACACGGTTGGCTATGTCCTTCGCTTTCTACGGTGCACGAAGGGTCCATTTGGGGACAAGGGCTCAAACTGTCTTACGTTTGAGGAAATCACCGCGGCACGCATTATATGCTTGCGCCACGCGCAAACCTGCTTTCAGGATGAATATCAATTGCTACTCGCAAATAAACCATTGCGAAGTCGATCTCAGCTGGCTAAACTCTCGCCAATGATCGACAAGGACGGACTACTCAGGGTTGGAGGACGCTTGCACCACTCGCAATTGTCCACAGAGGCGAAACATCAAGTTTTGCTACCGAAATCTCATCGCATCACCAAGCTGATACTTGAATACGAACACAGGGTCAACCTGCACCCTGGCGTCTCATCACTCTTTGTTATGGTACGTCAAACATTCTGGATATTTGGCGCAAGGAACTTGATAAGGAAAGTCACACACGACTGTTTGGCTTGTTTTCGACAGCGGCATCATACATCACAACAAAGGATGGCTGATCTACCCAGCATTCGTGTCACTCAGGCACTTCCATTTGTAAACACTGGATGTGACTATGCTGGTCCAATCCTTCTTAAGGATGGAAAGGGCGCAAACCGCGCATTGGTAAGGGCTACATATGCCTATTTGTTTGTCTGGTCACATCGGCAATCCATCTGGAACTTGTAACGGACTTGAGCACCGACTCATTCTTGGCCGCGCTAAGACGTTTCGTCTCTTTGCGTGGCAAGTGCAACAAAATCTATAGCGACAACGGAACGAATTTCATTGGAGCTAAACGCTCTCTTGATGAAATGCAGAAGCTGCTGGCATCTCAACCACACATCGAAAAGGTTAGGAATGCTCTGGCGAATGATGGCATTCAATGGGTATTCATTCCACCACATGCTCCTCATTGGGGAGGAAAATGGGAATCTGCAGTCAGATGCGTAAAGCTGCATATTCGCTGAGTCATTGGGAAATCTACTCTCACCTACGAGCAGATGCGAACTCTACTTGCACAAGTCAGTGCGGTGGTCAACTCACGACCCTTGTGCTACAACTCGGACACAGATATCAATTATTTGTCGCCAGCACATTTCTTGATCGGCAGGCCTCTCACAACTATACCAGAGGCAGACTTAGGCCACATCCCCGTGGGCCGACTTGGGAACTGGCAAAGTATCCAATCTATGATGCAAGGTTTCTGGAAGCAATGGCATCAGGAGTATCTTACCACATTGCAACAGCGTCCAAAGTGGACCACTACAACACCAAATATAGCAGTGGGAGATGTGGTGCTTGTAAAGGAATCGAACACCCCACCAGCTCACTGGCATCTGGCGCTGGTTCTCGAAGCCTACCCAGGCAAGGATCAATTGGTTCGAGCGGTAAGACTCAAGACCTCTTCGGAGAATTAACTCGGCCAATCACCAAGGTTGCGGTATTGCCCCGTTCAGAAACTGTGTTTCAGGGCGGGCCGGGATGTTCAGGAACGGATTGCGTTTATCGATAAGTCAGATGTAGTTGTAAGAATCGACACATACATAAGCATTGTACACACACATATATTTGTGCGCTGCTGCGACAACGCTTTTTTTTTTAGTTTGGTTTAGTAATAAATTGGCACTCAACTGATTCAGTAGCGAAGAAATACAAAGTGAAGTTATCCAACTTAGTTTCAAGGTACAGTTTTCAGGTACAGTCCACTGCTAGACCAAATCAGGGGAATTGATGAAACTCTAGCCCATTTAAAAAGAACAATATATTTTCCACATATGAAGCAAAAAATTACAAAAACAATAAACAATTGTGACTTATGCCAAACCCTGAAATACGATAGACATCCGCAAAAAAGTTCCCTATCAGGAAACAGAGGTTCCAAAACTCCCATTAGACATAATTCATATCGATTTGTACACCATTAACCATCAAAATGTTTTAACAATAATAGACAAGTTTTCAAAATTTGCTGCTGGGTACACTATACCAGCAAGAGATAGCCTAAATATAGTAAAATCAATCAGACATTTTACTCATGGCATACCTAAAAAGATTGTTTGTGACCAGGGTGCAGAGTTCGCAGGAAATCTTTTCATTGATTTTTGCACTCAATACAATATCACCAGACATGTCACATCTTTTCAACAGTCTTCAAGTAACGCCCCTGTTGAACGATTTCATTCGTCTTTAACAGAAATTTACAGACTAATAATGGAAAAGAGGAAAACTGAAAAAACTTCCACAATACATGACGATATCGCCTCGCTGAAGCATTGATCACTTACAACAATGCTATACACTCTGCAACTAATTTCACACCCTTTGAATTATCCTCGGGTCGAACCCACCTGTTTCAAAAAGCATTAAAATTTACTAACGAACACGATTATTTACAAGACTTAGACCGTTATCAGAAAAAAATATACCCCAAGATTGCTCAACAAATATCTGATCAAAATAAAAAACGAACTTTAAAACTAAACGAAGAAAGGAAGGATCCACCAGAAGTGGAAACTGACGAGACAGTATTCAGAAAAGAAAATAGAAGAAATAAATTGACTCCTCGCTTTTCAAAACATATTGTCACTAAAGATAAGGGGGTCACATTTATTACAAAGAAAAAGCAAAAAATTCACAAGTCAAAAATAAAACGATTGACAAGAAAGCCTTAGCAAAAAACCAGGTATACATATATATAATATAAAATACAAAAACACAAGCAAACAAAAAATTATTAAATACGATTTTTCATACATACATACCTAATTATTGTAAACAACAACATACTTATTACACAAAAAGAATAAAAAAAAAGAAAGGAATTTAGGGAAATTAAAGGGAGCATGAACAAACGAATAAACAATGTCAATCATCAATGAAACGTTAATAATAAAATAATTATAAGATTTTCAACATTACCGATCAACCGATAATAACAAACAGAATATTATAAGTAATTTAAAAAAAAAAATAAAAAAAAAAAAATAAAAAAAAAACTATAAAAATAAGATCTATAAGGAATTAAGCACTGAACACAACGAAATCCATGTTCGTCAATATTTAAATAGAATTGGACTTAGCATTGATGTTATGTATAACCATTTAAATAATACTTCATTTTTTTTTTTTTTTGCTTAAAATTATCCCAAAATTTATTTTTTTTTCAACTGTAAGATTCCAATTATTTAAAGTCTGTTAAATGCTCATGTATATATATCGATTGTTAGTAATAAGTATCGATTGTTAGTAATAAGTATCGATTGTTAGTAATAAGTATCGATTGTTAGTAATAAGTATCGATGGTTAGCGATAAGTCCCCGATAGGTCGAGAGACGGCGTCTCTCTTCTCTTCCGGCGATGCAACGAGCAAGTTGCATCTGCGCAAAACCCAAAGATTAAATCCGACCAATACAAACTAATCTTTATCATTTTTACTTAATAAATAGGTGTTTACAACTCAGAAGTGGGATGACCACCCGAAAGAATACTTATTTCGGGACACGGCACGCCACACGTTCCACATCTAGGACGGCCGCCTCCACGCCCACCGCTATTAGTGCACCCACTGCTGTGACACCGCTGCAGTACCGCGGCCACAGAGCCGCCGCTGCAGTACGAGAACCGCTGTGCCGACTGCTGACACACGCGCACCTGCCGGGCCCGCCGCTGCTGGGCCAACTGCTGATATACTCGCCCCTGCCGGGCCGCCGCTGCTGGGCCAACTGCTGATATACTCGCCTCTGCCGGGCCCGCTGCTGCTGGGCCAACTGCCGCCATACGAGCCCCTGCCGGGGCTAACTGATGCCACATTCGCCCCTGCCGGGCCAACTGCCGCCACACTCGCCCCTGCCGGACCAACTGCTGAGATACTCGCCTCTGCCGGGGCCCGCTGCTGCTGGGCCAACTGCCGCCATACGAGCCCTGCCGGGCTAACTGATGCCACATTCGCCCTGCCGGGCCAACTGCCGCCACACTCGCCCCTGCCGGGCCAACTGCTGAGATACTCGCCTCTGCCGGGCCCGCTGCTGCTGGGCCAACTGCCGCCATACGAGCCCCTGCCGGGCTAACTGATGCCACATTCGCCCCTGCCGGGCCAACTGCCGCCACACTCGCCCCTGCCGGCCAACTGCTGATATACTCGCCCCTGCCGGGCCCGCCGCTGCTGGGCCAACTGCTGATATACTCGCCTCTGCCGGGCCCGTTGCTGCTGGGCCAACTGCCGCCATACGAGCCCCTGCCGGGCTAACTGATGCCACATTCGCCCCTGCCTGGCCCGCCGCTGGTGGCCAACCGCTGACATACTCGCCCCTGCCGGGCCCGCCGACGCTGGGCCAACTGCTGATATACTCGCCCCTGCCGGGCCCGCCGCTGCTGGGTCAACTGCTGATATACTCGCCTCTGCCGGCCCGCCGCTGCTGGGCCAACTGCCGCCATACGAGCCCCTGCTGGGCTAACTGATACCACATTCGCCCCTGCCGGGCCCGCCGCCGCTGGGCCAACTGCTGCCATACTCGCCCATGCTGGGCCAACTGCTGACATGCTTGCCCCTGCTGGGCCAACTGCTGCCATACTCGCTCCTGCTGTGCCAACTGCCGCCATACTCGCCCCTGCCGGCCCCGCTGCGGCTATATTCGCCCCTGCTGTAACCGCTGCCGCCGCACCCGCCCCTGCTGTACCCTCCGCTGCGGTGTCCGCCGCTTACAGGCCACCTCTGCAGACTGCCGCCTCTGCACCCGCTGCCACTGCTGTACCCGCTGCCACTGCTGTACCCGCCGCCGCTGCCACTGCTGCACCCGCTGCCACTGCTGGACCCGCCGCCACTGCCACTGCTGTACCCACCGCCGCTGCCGTCGCATCCATTACGGTACCTGCCGTCGCTGCCACTGCTGTACCCACCACCGCTGCCACTGCTGTACCGCCGCCGCTGCCACTGCTGCACCCGCTGCCACTGCTGTACCCACCGCCGCTGCACCCGCTGCCACTGCTGTACCCGCTGCCACTGCTGTACCCGCCGCCGCTGCCACTGCTGCACCCGCTGCCACTGCTGGACCCGCCGCCACTGCCACTGCTGGACCCGCCGCCGCTGCCGTCGCATCCATTACGGTACCTGCCGCCGCTGCCACTGCTGCACCCGCTGCCACTGCTGGACCCGCTGCCACTGCTGTACCCACCACCGCTGCCACTGCTGTACCCGCCGCCGCTGCCACTGCTGTACCCGCTGCCACTGCTGTACCCGCGCCGCTGCCACTGCTGCACCCGCTGCCACTGCTGGACCCCGCCGCCACTGCCACTGCTGTACCTACCGCCGCTGCCGTCGTATCCATTACGGTACCTGCCGCCCGCTGCCACTGCTGTACCCACCACTGCTGCCACTGCTGTACCCGCCGCCGCTGCCACTGCTTACCCGCTGCCACTGCTGTACCCGCCGCCGCTGCCACTGCTGCACCCGCTGCCACTGCTGGACCCGCCGCCACTGCCACTGCTGTACCCGCCGCCGCTGCCGTCGCATCCATTACGGTACCTGCCGCCGCTGCCACTGCTGCACCCGCTGCCACTGCTGTACCCACCGCCGCTGCACCCGCTGCCACTGCTGTACCCACCGCCGCTGCCACCGCTGTACCCGGTGCCGCTGCTGTCGCATCCATTACGGTACCTGCCGCCGCTGCCACTGCTGCACCCGCTGCACTGCTGTACCCACCGCGCTGCACCGCTGCCACTGCTGTAACCACCGCCGCTGCACCCGCTGCCACTGCTGTACCCACCGCCGCTGCACCCGCTGCCACTGCTGTACCCGCTGCCACTTCTGTACCCGCTGCCACCACCGCTGCCGCCGTTGCAACCGCTGCCACTGCTGCACCCGCTGCCACTGCTGGACCGCCGCCACTGCCACTGCTGTACCCGCCGCCGCTGCCGTCGCATCCATTACGGTACCTGCGCCGCTGCCACTGCTGCACCCGCTGCCACTGCTGTACCCACCGCCGCTGCACCCGCTGCCACTGCTGTACCCACCGCCGCTGCCACCGCTGTACCCGGTGCCGCTGCTGTCGCATCCATTACGGTACCTGCCGCCGCTGCCACTGCTGCACCCGCTGCCACTGCTGTACCCACCGCTGCACCCGCTGCCACTGCTGTAACCACCGCCGCTGCACCCGCTGCCACTGCTGTACCCACCGCCGCTGCACCCGCTGCCACTGCTGTACCCGCTGCCACTTCTGTACCCGCTGCCACACCGCTGCCGCCGTTGCACCCGCTGCCACTGCTGTACCCGCCGACTATATGTCTGCCATGCGGGCTGCGGCTCTCTCGCCGCCCCCGCCACTGCTCCCGACGCGGACCCATGGGAAGAGATGCCGCTTTAGTGCCCCGTATCGACTGCCGCGGCGCCATCACAGGCCACTTCCGCCTCCCCCAAGCCTGGATGAGCAACTGGTGACGCTACAGAAACAACATGAGTGCTACAGCTACGCATCAAATCCGCAAACTGCAGCAGGGGATTGACGAATCCCAAGCACCGAGGCAGCAAGTCTGTGACGTGAGTGTTTATTGAGAGCATGGTGGCCGATTTCAAGCGGATACCGCATACGATGTGAAGAAATGGCTGAACGATCTGGAAGACGCATTTTGAAATTCTGCAGTTGAACGACCGCCTACGGTTGGTCGCAATGCGCGTCGTATGCTGGAAGGTACGGCGGCGGTGCTGCTGCGCACAGTATCGGTGCACAGCTACGGAAGAATTGAAGGCAATCCTCTGCGAGAATTTGGACGCTCGTGTAGCATCGAGGAAGTGTACCACGCTTTGCGGTGGCCGGCAATCAAGGCAGGGCGAGGGATGTTTAAGATTCGCAATCGAGATGCAGGAGATTGCCATGAATGCT